>NC_134083.1:12156181-12459097 GCF_000715075.1 Nicotiana tabacum | reverse complement strand
GAGCTGATGGTTTCTCTAAGTTATACAAAGCTCAGTATAGCCTGAATGAACTCAAATGAGGCTAAGGCTAATAGTATTTAGCAGAGGTGGTATGCTGCCCTGGTAATAGAATGAGGTGTAATTGTGATAGATAAAGGATGACGTTTGGGTAATGATTTCATGAATTGTACAGGATTAAAATACCCACGTAAGGTAAATCACGTTGGGATGCTATGAAATACAATTATGGAATTATAATATTGTATCGCCCCCAGGTGGATCAGGAAAATCACTTCAAATGTTCAATGATGCAACGTGAGCCTAGTGATTACGCAAGAGGTTTAAAGATACCAGTGGTAGATTGTAGATCAATATTTAGGTGAATCAATAACGGATGGATAACCGGGTCTATAAAATAAGATATAACAATAGTCGTAAGTTTGACAAAGTACCGAGTGAAGAACTTCAGTATACCTATAGATACCAAGAGGGACATCTTGTCAAGTTCTGTATATGTTCCCAAAGTGAGGCCTAGAGATTGGCTAAAAGCTGGGGTAAAAGGATAGAAGAGTTGCATAGGCGCACTTACAACGTCAAGAGTCGTACAGACTGCATGATTGAAGGTAGCAATAGTTATAAGATTGGAAGGATTCCGACCACAAGTTGCGGTGAGAGAAAGAGGCCTAAAAGGGGGAATGCCCCGACCTTTGGATTTATTCACATAATAATTGCCTAGATGGTAAGGAGAGTACTAAAGTATTCGCAAGAGCTATAGGTTATGATAATGATAAGTGCATCAGTCAACATTCGAGGACGAATGTTCCCAATGGGGGAATGATGTTACACCCCATATTTTCGTACGTGAAAGTATACCATAAGTAAATTGATGGAAGCTCGGAAAATGAGATGTTACATCCCGCATTTTCATACGTTAAAGTTTCGTCGTAAGTTAATCGACATAAGTTCGGGAATGAGATTATTTTGAGATTATAAGCATTATGCTATTTCAAACAAGTGATGAGTAAATTCATGAAGGTGAGAGGGTAAGCAAATCGAAAAAAATGAATTTCGTTGAAGGTTGTTAATTCGGGATAAAATACGGCCCGAACTAAAATACCTGGTATTTATGGACTAATATCGTACAAGGTACTACATGACCATGATAGTAAGGTGTATAAAATATGTTAAAAGTGAGTAGTATTTTAAGTAATTTGAGGTAATTTTTAATTATGTTAATAATTAGGTAATTAGTGATCTTAGTGGGAGATTAATTATTTAATTAGTGTATTTGGATTAGTTTTGATTAGACTCCAACGTGGAAGCCCAAAGGACTCTTGATAATGAGTCTTAACCCACAAAGCAAGATGGCACAATTAGAGGACTTTGTGACCAAAGTCATCAAAAGAGTGGGGCTTGTACCCATTATGATAAAAGACCTCTCATTCACCTAAATGAGGTGCTTGTCTCTACAAAGTAAAGAGTGAGATGCTTATATCTTGTCTTCAAGTAACGGATGGAGCTCACAAAGATCTCTTTAAGAGAGATTCATACAAAATTTGCAAGGTAACATGATTAGCTCAAATTGCAATGGTAATGTGAGGCTTCTCTAAAATCACAAATTAAAGATGGTCATATTCAGTAAGGTAACGGTCTTAAGCAAAATTTCATACGAAATTATACTGCGTAATAGCAACGGGATTTTACGATTTTAAGGGAGTACGGTGCAATCCTTCTCAAGAATATCATACAAATTTTCTCCTACTTCGATCTGCCGTTACGTGTTGTCGCAATTGACTGTGTTAGAGGGATTGTCAAGAGAATCGGCTCAGGTATGTTAAGGCTATCCCTTCTTTCTTTTGGCATGATCCAAATTATACAAATGAAACGAGCAAAATATGCAACTTTCATAAATGACCCTATTCATAAAAATATTAGAGGTGCCTATGTTCTTTAATTCCCATATGTCTTATTATTCTATCGTCTATTCACGGGTCTCAAAAAATACGTAAGTTGATAAAGTTTATTTCATGATATTAATCAGAGGCATAATGGTCTTATGACGTTCCGAAAGATCTTATTAACGTATTTCACATGCATTTCATTCATTTATACACGTACATTGACCCATGACCAGATGGCGTTATATATGCATATATGTATGTATATATATGTATATGGGATATGGAAAAAGGTTACAGCGTTATATACGCACCACCACCTGATCAGTTGGTATACGTTGATGATTTTGTCCACAGTGGCCGAAATGATATGATGGGATGTCCTCAGAGGCTTGATGATGTTATGTACACCTATACCTATGCATGACACGACATTTATACTCACGTGCATGACATTATAAATGTTTCAAAATTTACAAAGTTATTTAGACTTACAGGTGGAACTATTTATTCCATGTTTCATCTATGTCTCTTACATACTCGGTACATTATTTGTACTGACGTCCCTT
The DNA here is from genome assembly GCF_000715075.1 of Nicotiana tabacum. Classification (NCBI taxonomy): domain Eukaryota; kingdom Viridiplantae; phylum Streptophyta; class Magnoliopsida; order Solanales; family Solanaceae; genus Nicotiana; species Nicotiana tabacum. The sequence continues at coordinate 12,456,651 of NC_134083.1, read as the reverse complement.
TTGCATGGGGATGCTACGTTTCATGCCCGCAGGTCCCGATAAACAGGCTGAGAGCCCCCCAAGTAGGCTATCAGCTCAATGGAAGATGTTGGTGCGCTCCATTTGCTCCGGAGTTGCTATTTGCTCAGTATCATTAGGACATGTATTGATTGGTATGGTGGGGCTCTGTCCCGACCTTTATGACAATTATGTATTTTTAGAGGCTTGTAGACAGATGTCATGTGTACGGATACTTGTATAGCCTTGTCGGCCTATGTTTTGAGTTTATAAATGATCACGTTGGCCTTATAGGCCCGTATGTCACGTGTATAATTTTTTATATCAAGTTGGGTCGTTCTATGTCGGGTATTTTCATCACGTTTACTCTGTTTATCTCATGACGCCCCTTCTGTCCCACTTACCTATGATGATTTAATAAGAAAGATACATTATGTTGGTACTCGGTTAAGTAAAGTATCGGGTTCTCGTCGCGGCCCATCGATTTGGGTCGTGACAGATAAGGGTGGCTATAGGAGTGATAAGGGTGGCTATTGATATTAACAGGGCAGAGTGATAAGGGTGGCTATTATAGGAGTGATAAGAGTGGCTATAGGAGAGATAAGGTTAGCTATTGTCAGGGATGATATGTGATGATGTGGAGTTATTGCGTTGGTAATTTTTATGTGATGTTGTGATTTTCCTTATGTTTATTTTTATATCTTGTACAATTTGTCTTGTTGTTTCGGTAAACTTGATAATAGTTTGATCTATGTTAAAATTGGGAGCATGTGGCTATTGCTAGGAGGATTATGAAATGAAATGTGGGCACGAGGTGCCGTGAGTAAATAATAATGATATTGGCATATGAATTATCCGTGCAGTTGTGATATGAAATGTGGGCACAAGGTGCCGTGGCTAAATGATGATCATATTGACACGTGAGTTGTCCATGCAGTTGTGATAGAGAAATTGGCACGAGGTGCAGTGGAAATATGAAAGTGGGCTGAGACCCATATTTTATGATTTTGAAATGAGGTGTCACAGGGTGACTTTTATTCGAAAGATATTTATTTAAAGGAATTATATTTGAAAGAGATTTATTTGAAAGAATTATATTTGAAAGATATTTATTTGAAGGAATTATATTTGAAAGAGATTTATTTGAAAGAATTATATTTGAAAGATAATTATTTGAAGAAATTATATTTAAAAGAGATTTATTTGAAAGGATTATATTTGAAAGTTATTTATTTGAAGGGAGTATATCCGAAATATATTTATTGGAAAGCTTTATGTCCTGAAGATTATTATTTGAGAAGCATATAGGCGAAAGATTTATATTTGAAGGACTTGATTAATTGGGTGTATTTGTACTTATTATTTGTTGAGCAATATTAATGGTGTTCTTGTTGCCCTACTGTGTATATCACTGGGTGATTAGTGTTGCCATTATTGTTATTTGTTTTCCTATTATTTTTGTATACTATATTGCACAGTTTATTAGACTAATGAGTGTCTTGACTGTACCTCGCACTACTCCACTGAGGTTAGTATTGATACTTACTGGGTACCGACTATGGTGTACTCATACTACACTTATGCACATTTTCGTGCAGAGCTAAGTATTGGAGATATCTGTCTCGGATAGAGTTAGAGTGCGATCGCAAGGATTCAAGGTAGAACTACTTGATCGTCGCAGTCCCTTGGAGTCTTTCCATTTTTATTGTACTGTTAATTATTAAACAAACAATATTGAGTATTCGATCCTTGAGATCATTTCATGTATTCAGTTAGAGTTCTTGACTTAGTATTGCTAGCCTTGGGAGGTTGTTTGTAATTATTTCCGATGTTGGTTTCGATTATCTATTTAAAAAATAAAATTTGGCTTGAATTGTAATTATAATCGATTTACTTAGTCTTAGAGACTAAGTGCCATCACGATGCCTGTGGTGGGATTTTGGGTCGTGACAAGTTGGTATCAGAGCTCTAGGTTCATAGGTTCTACGAGTCACGAATGAGTTTCGTAGTGTCTTGCGGATCGGTATGGAGATGTCTGTACTTATCTTCGAGAGGCTACAGAGCTAGTGGGAAAGTTTTTTTTACTTCTTTCATTCCTTATCGTGCGGCATTTATTCATCTTGAAGCATATATCTTATATTTTTTTGCATTCACTCGTGTATGAAATTGTGCACTCGTTATCAACTATGCTCCAACGGTTCGTGATGCTACAAAGGGGTTATAAGGGAGCCAGGGTTGCTCAACCATTGTTACAACGTGTCGTCCAGATCGAGGATGCAGAAGTATTGAGAGATCATTTAGTTGTGCACATAGGGTGCAACAGGTTCTGACATCTGGTTGATAAGTATGATCTTAAGAAGGTTTAATTAATGGCCTAATCGTCACAATCATGGTAGGGTCACGAGGTGGATGTAGATCTGAAGATAGTTGGTGGTATTAGAGACTATGTAGTTCGTATGGGATTTACATTTAGTGAAAGGTACATACTAGCAGTCAAGGTACTCGAGGAAGCAATTTTGACTGTCACGAGGATGACATGCGCCTAATAAATGGCTTGATGTATCTTATGACTGGTTACGTACGAGCGATGAAGGTTAGTATTTTGGATCATCGGACTGTGTCCTATGGGTTCGCGCCAAGTGAGGGGAGTCCACTATCAACGGTCAGATTACGGGGTCATGTGTTATATCCGTTTTGGCCTGAGATGTATATATGTGGTATTGAAAGGTTCTTCAAAACTTGTATATGATTAAGAGCTGAGATTTGTATGGGATGATGTTGGGACTTGCGGTATTCCCGGGTCCTTAATAATTCTACATTTCAGTATCAGTGGGGTCATGGAAACAATTTCAGAATACTCGGGTACTCCAGTAAGTTCTTTTAATGTACCACAGGCACAGTGTTCCTATAATGGTTTTTCTAGTTATCCAGCACATACTCAGTATGAGCATCTGAACCCGCAAAGGGGTTGTTATGAGTGTGGTGATACTAGGCACATCATGAGAGATTGTCCCAGACTTGGGAGGGGTGGATTTTATTAGAACAGAGGTGGAGGATAGGCGGGTAGAGGGCGCCCTAGAAGGGGAGGCACAACCCATTGATATAATTGCTATGGTGTAGCTAAGGCCACTACACCAGATGGTGTCGTTACAGGTGTAATCCTGATTTGTTATAAAAGAATGTTTTTCCTTAATTTGATCTGGTTCTGAATATTGAGGCGAGTCCTCCTATTATGCTCCTATTATGGGTGAGCTTCGTAATTTTGTGACCCACTTATATGTTTATCCATGTTGGTAGATTCGATGATGTTAGCCCGTGTCTATCATTATTTTTGTAGACTATTGAGGACTATAAGTCAAAAAGTGACTTTCTATTACTCTCTACAGTGGGTTTTGATGTGATTTCGGAATAATTGAGTTCATTTTTATGAATTACATGCCCTATTAGTATGGGGGTTCATTATGTGTGGTGAAAATTGTTTACGGAATTGATTAAAAAGAAGAAAGAAAGGAAATGGAAAAATTTCAGTTGGCACAATGTGCAAAATACTTGTGATTCAGAGTTGAGTACGAGATCCTCACATTTTTATATGATGTAAAATATTTAAACTGGGCTACAAACCGCAGTGGAAGTTATATAAGAACGAGATCCTTTTGGTGAAAAATTTATGAATTTAAATTCTTCCTTTGTGAAATTAAATTTGAACTATAGTATTAATGGGGAGTCATGCCTGTTAGACTTATTTGATAATTCTTTTATATGTTTCTATGCATATTTAGCCATATTCGTGCTGTAAACACTGCGTTTTAGCCTATAAGGTGAGTGCCTAGGTGGTGTTAAATGCGACTCGTTGATTCAGATAAATAATTATGAGGTCTTCATGTGTTGCTGTCAGTGTTGCGAAAATTTGAAATGAGATTTTAGTTAATATGAGATTAATTGAGGATGCTGGAATTAATTATAAATAACTATTATGACCGGAGATGTGGTTATGGGCATACGTTGATGTGTGTGTAGGCACGAGTTTCTATAGCTGGTTGAAACTAATACCGTGTGTTGATGTGATAATAAGGCCTTTTGAAATTAATTGGAGTGTAAGAAGTTGGTTTTAAAGTTTATAAATGAGGATAAAAGAAATAATCTCAACTGAGATGGTGTTGTCGGACCCATGCTAAATTGTGGTGATGTAGAATCACCAGTGAGTATTTGTGTAATAATACACTCAGAAATTTAATGTCCTCAGAATACGTTCGAGGACGAACGTATGTTTTAAGAGGGGAAGAATGTAACGATCAGACTTGTCGTTTTAAGAATTTATATTCTGTTCGGTACCTTAAGGTCTCGAGCAGCTTTGAAATGTGTATTATGACTTGCGAGGGTGGTCAAGTTTGGTTTTCGGATGATTCAGGATTTAATTGAAAGAACATTTCTTGTTTTGGAAAGTTAAGTTGAAATAATTGACCGGATGGGGAATTATGTGTAAACGACCCCAAAATGGAGTTTTAATGATTCCAATAGCTCCGTATGGTGATTTTGGACTTAGGAGTGTGTCCGGAAATATTTTTGGAAGTCCGTAGTGAAATTTTTCTTGAAATGGTAAAAGTTGAATTTTTGGGAAGTTTGACCGGGTAGTTGACTTTTGATATCAGAGTCGGAATCCAGTTCTGAAAATTTTCATAGATCCGTTATGTCATTTATGACTTGTGTGCAAAACTTGAGGTCAATCGGAATTGATTTGATAGGTTTCGGTATCGAATGTAGAAGTTGGAAATTCTTAAGTTCCTTAAGCTTGAATTGGGGTATGATTCATGGTTTTAGCGTTGTTTTATGTGATTTGAGGTTTCAACTAAGTTCGTATGATGTTTTAGGACTTGTTGGTGTATTGGGTTGAGGTTCCGAGGGCCTCGGGTGAGTTTCGGATCATTTTTAACTACTGGTTTTTTTGAGGGCAATGTGCGAAATTTCTGATGCGCAGAGTTGAATTTGGAAACTTATATCTCGAAATCTATAAGTAATCTGGAAATTATCAAAACATGAAAGTTTTATCCCTTTGGTTCTAATTTCCATAATTATAAACCATTTATCATTCGGACATTTGTACAAAAGGTTATAATCGATTGACTGAAGTTGATACTGCAGATTTTGGCTACAACAGTGTGCATCACCAGAAATTTCTGCTGCACACGGCTGACTTTGAGAGGTTATATCTCGCAGTCTATAAGAAGTTAGGCGATGTAAAAAACATGAAAGTTGTAGCCTTTTGTAACTAGTTTTTATTAATTTAAACAGTTTGGCAGTTGGAGTTGAGTACAAGAAGTTATGATTGATACACTACAGGCTGTCAGGGGAAGCATTTTGGAAGAGTTTGATGTTTTCAGCATAAGCATGTAATGATCTAAAGGTCCATTTTTAGTTCTAGAGATTGAAATTCGATTTTGAGACTTCCTGGATTTTGATAATGAAGTATAGGAGTGATCTGAAAAGTTTGGTCTAATTTCATCAAGTTGCGGTTGGGTTTTTAGTGCGAAACATGAGTTAATTGTTTAACGAGCAAAATTGGTATCGCATTAAGCAATTGAGCTCCGAATTGAATTTCGATTGAACAACTAGGTTTGTATTATTATTTGTGACTCATAGGAACAAGAATCGTCGAATTCCGAGTTCGTATGATGGAGTTAGAGCCTTTTTGGTGAAAAATATAACTAGTGGTGCTAGCAAGTTCTGGTGTGGACTTTTAGTGACGGATGGGCAGAAACTTAAGGACCAAAAATGGCCATTTCCTTCTTTTCATTTTGGATTTTTGGGTAAGTGTCCTATATCCAAAAGTGATTATATTTCATAAATCCATGGTTATATTCATCATTTATTTTGGATATAAATAGAAGAAATCAAGATTTTTGCAAAACTTTTCAAGAACGCAAATTTTAGATTTGGAGGTCGAGTTTTTATCGGAATTTGATAAAATTGGTATGGGTTGACTCGTAATTGAATGGGTTGTTAGATTTTGTGAGTTTCGTCGAATTTCGAGACGTGGGCCTCACGGGCGATTTTTGAGTTAAATTTCGGATTTTGTTGGAAAATTAGTATTTTCATATGGAATTAATTCCTATAATTAGTATTGACTGAATTGAATTAATTTGGATAGATTTGAGCTGTCCGGAGGTCAATTCAAACAAGAAGAAAATTTTGGAATATCGGCCTAACTTCAAAAAAGTAAGTATCTTGCCTAACCTTGAGTGGGGGAAATTACCCCTTAGGCATCGAGTCTTATGTGCCATTTGTGAAATGTAAAAAGACGTGTACGCGAGGTGACGAGTACGTACTCGGGCTTATATGTGTAAATTTTATTGGATTAAAGTCTTAGGCCTTATTGTGGTAAATTGGATAATTGTTAGCATTTATTAAATCATCTATTTGCCATGCCTAATTCCTTATTGGTTGAATTTATTTTTATATGACAATTTGATGTGATTGTTACTTGAATATTTATGTAAATTCCGTTAGTTTGTTGATTTGATATTTCCTGGAAATAATTATATTATGGATTTTTCATCTGCAAATAATTAATGAACTAAGCTTAAACTAAAGCGTAAATATAATTATCAAGAATTTGGATTAATGAAGATGTTGCCCTATACTAAGTATTTTCTATCTCTGTTGATTGTTTTTTAGGTTTTATATACGGTGTGTGGAATCTTGGGCTATTTTTGAGAAATTTATTGATTTTACTATATCATTAAAATTGGTTGTGGTTATTGGGCAAATTGTGATAGGAATTGATTGTGTTGTGTTGTCGTGATAACATTCCGTGCAAATTGTTGTGTGATTTGAGTTATTATTATGAGGATATAAGGGTGGCATTTCACTGTTGATATTATGTGGGTATAAGGGTGGCATTTTACTGTGGTTATGTGTGCTGGGATATTGTCTGGGCAGAGTGATAAGGGTGTCTATTATACGGAGCGATAAGGGTGGCTATAGGAGCGATAATGATGGCTATTGATATTGTTAGGGCGGAGTGATAAGGGAGGCTATTATAGGAGTGATAAGGGTGGCTATAGGAGAGATAAAGGTGGCTATTATCAGGGATGATATATGATGATGTGGAGTTCTTGCGTTGGTAATTTTTATGTGATGTTGTGATTTTTCTTATGTTTATTTTTATATCTTATGCAATTTGTCTTGTTGTTTCGGTAAACTTGATAATAGTTTGATCTATGTTGAAATTGGGAGCATGTGGCTATTGCCAGGCGGATTATGAAATGAAATGTGTGCACGAGGTGCCGTGAGTAAATAATGATGATATTGACACGTGAATTGTCCGTGCAGTTGTGATATGAAATGTGGGCATGAGGTGCTGTGGTTAAATGATGATGATATTGACACTTGAGTTGTCCGTGCGGTTGTGATAGAGAAATTGGCACGAGGTGTCGTGAAAATATGAAAGTGGGGTGAGACCCGTATCTTATGATTTTGAAATGAGGTGTCACAATGTAACTTTTATTCGAAAGATATTTATTTGAAGGAATTATATTTGAAAGAATTATATTTAAAAGATATTTATTTGAAGGAATTATATTTGAAAGAATTATATTTAAAAGATATTTATTTGAAGGAATTATATTTGAAAGAGATTTATTTAAAAGGATTATATTTGAAAGATATTTATTTGAAGGGAGTATATCCGAAATTGTCATGACCCAAAATCCATTAAGGGTCGTGATGGCGCCAGACACCGCTGTCAGGCAAGCCAATGCTAAATACTTAATTCAGGTCTCATTTTAATATTTTTGAAATCATAGATTTTCTCCTCAATTAAATAGTAGAAGATGGAGTTTATAAAATACATAATAATATCTTTAAAAATTCCAATACAGTGCAACCCATAATCATCCCTTAACCCGGTATCACAAGTGCATGAGCATTTACTAAGAATATAAAATAAAATATAACAGTTGTCCGGAATACAAATTGGACAGGAAAAATGTAAGTACTCTAAAGGAAACTCTGTTGGTTGCGGAGCGTCGTATAGAATGCAGCTCACCTAAGTCCCCGCCATAATCACACCTCTGCGCCCACAAGGCCGCTAAACATATGTGTACCTGCACAAAAATGTACAACAAGTATAGCATGAGTACGTAAATCAACGCGTGCACAGTAAGTATCCCGCCTAACCTCGAAGAAGTAGTGACGAGGGGTCGATTCAGACACTTACTATGGGCTATAATTAATATACCGATATGATAAATTATGGATTTTATGAAGCAACGGTAAACACAATAACATGAGGCAGGTAAATAATTCTCTTGTTAATAGGTGATTTCCAAATTCATTTTCATCTTTTAACAATTTATATCTCTGGCCAATGAGGCCATATCAATTATCAATAATTCCAAACAATCAATTAAGTCATGCGCAAATCATACCGAGGTTGTACGGCCCGTTCCAACAAATATTTAAATTGTACACTGCCAGAGGGTCGAATGGCGCAAACCATAGATGCATCTATTTAATCTGCCGAGGCGTTCGGCCTGTTCCACAAAAGATAAACACATTCAAACCACCAAATTAAGGATTTATTTAGGTTTGATGTTCAAAGAAATATCAATTCTCATTAACGGTCAAGTGACCCATCCGAAACCCAAGTAGGTCAAGTTTAACCTTTTGAAATTCCTTTATCAAGTTCCAATATGTTTTAAATGGTTAAATTAACAAGTAAATCGCAAATATAACGCAATTTGGGTCCTAGACTACCCGGACATAAACATAATAGTAGCTACGCACGGACTCTCGTTACTTCGTACTTACGTAGCCCCTCACAAGTAGAAGCACATATTGAATTATTTTACCTATGTGGTACATTCCCTCTTACAAGGTTAGAAAGGAGACTTACCTCGCTCCGAAGTTCCATAACCGGCTCCCAAGCCCTTCCGACGACTCAAACCGATGCCCAACGCTCCAAAACTGGTCAATACTTATGCAAACCCATTAATATATACTCAAATACTCATTATAATCCTATTTACAATAAATCCCAACTACGCTTGAAAAGTCGACAAAATCTCCCTCGGGCCCACGTGCCTGGATTCCGAATATTTTTGAAGATAAACTTTGCCCATGACATCACGGACTCAAATATATAATTTATTCTCTATTCCATGTCCAAAATTCGTGGTCAAAATCCAAATATACAAGATTCTAGGTTTTTCCACCAAAGCCCCAATTTCTACTAATTCCCGTGTTCAAATCCATATAAACTCATGTATTTAACTCAAAATTGTGAAGAAAGCACTTACCCCATGATGATTGATGAAGATGGCACTCCAATGTGCTCCAAAATCGGCTCCCATGGGCGAAAATGAAGTGAGATAGAGCCAAACCCTCGCTTTAAAGAAGACACTGCCCAGCCTCAACTTCCGCACCTGCGGTGCCTTGGCCGCATTTGCGGTCCCGCACCTGCGGAAATCCCATTGCAGGTGCGGCTCTAGCTCGGCCCAACATTTTCGCACCTGCGCTCCATGCGGCGCATCTGCGCGTTCACTTCTGCGTTGCTCTCTTAGCACATGCGCCTTCGCAGGTGCACAAATCGTTCTGCTCCTGCGGTTCTCAGCAGCCTATCCGCTTATATGAGCCATTTTCCCCGCACCTGCAGGCTCGCACTTGCGGCCCTCTTCATGCAGATGCGGTTATACCAGATGCTCAGCTGCTTCAGCCCTTCCTCAAATTCCAAATTCGATCTGTTAACCACCCGGAATCCACCCGGGACCCTCGGGACCTTAACCAATTATACCAACATGTCCCAAAACACATTACGAACTTAGTCAAGCCTTCAAATCACATCAAACAACGTCGAATTCATGAATCACACCCCATTCCAAGCTTAATGAACTTTAGAAATTTTAAACTTCTACATTCGATGTCAAAACCTATCAAATCACGTGCGATTGCCCTCAAATTTTACACACAAGTCACATTTGACATTACAGACCTACTCCAACTTTCAGAATCAGATTCCGATCCCGATATCAAAAAGTCCAATTCCAGTCAATCTTCTCAAAAACTTGAGAATTTTCTTTCCAATTCAACTCCGAACTTCCCGAAATTCAACCCCGACCACGCGTACAAGTCATAATACCTGAAGTGAAACTGCTCATGGCCTCAAACCGCCGAACGACGCGCTAGAGCTCAAAACAACCGGTCGAGTTGTTACATTCTCTCCTACTTAAACATACGTTCGTACTCGAACGTGCTAAGAACTGCTATGGAGTTGTCTGAAATCACTTCTTAACACCTCGTGCACCTACCCGTGCTATCACAACTCAGTTGGGCATATTAGCTCGAGCTAATCTGAAAATTTTCCCTTTTATTTAGCCAAATAGGCCTTAGAGCTCAATTCCAACATAGGAAATTCTCTGCCAGGCCTGCTTCCATCATAGAAAACCGTATCAATCTCTATACGATGTACCAGAACATGACTGCATACCTTTGTTGAATTCACACCATGCACCGCAACATTCACATGACCATAATAACATTCTCTGATCATAATAGCCGACATTCCCCAAATCTGATGCTCACCATGCACCTCATGACATATATAAGTCTGGTTCCAACTCTTGCAATACCACCACGACGGAAGAGACGTGTAGAAATTCATAACCAATTACCGAGTCAACAAATCATTGAATCTCTCCTCTTGACTAGAATCATTACCCCATTATGAACCGAATAATGGTATTTTCTCTTTAATATGCTTCATATAATTCGATCACATTGATCCTAGATCCAAAAAACTCGTCTCACCCAGTATAAGTTGCCCAGGCAATAAGCCACCTTAGGCACTGCCAAAAGTCGCATATGATGCCACAATGTGCCAATAAGCTACAAACTAGAACGTGATACCTAAGGAAAATGAACTCTAGAAAGGATTACTCAACCCGCGTAACTAATTAGACAACCGAAAAGGTGTCATGAACCTTCCTCAGAAAATGGGATACAAAACACTCAAAATAGAATATAAGGGACTGTACTCAACATCACACTGTTGCGGCATGCAACCCGATCCAAACAACATACCCGTGGCAGCGTGCCACCCGATCCACACATAAAATCTACATAAAGAGATACTTACCGAGCTAGAATGCTCATTACTACAAAATACCCGAATATCGGCCACAAGCACGCTAAGTGCATAATACCATCCCTGGGGAGACAGATAGTGCCATACGCTACAAACCTCAAGCACAACTAAGGTGCGATATATGATCTGAATCTTGAGAGCCATCCCGCTCACATAACACCATTGCTACGCGGAACCTCAACACATAGGAAATTTATCAAGTTGTTTCACAACTCACACGGCACAATATAGTATTACATGAAATAGCCGACGACGAAATAACATCCAAGGTCCGAATACTCCTCCATAAGGAGCGCTATGCTGAAATGAACACATCCGGCCTGACATAGAGCCCATATTCACATTTAAGACCATCCACAGACCTCAAGCTGATTCTGATCGCACCGTACTAGGCTAATAACCTTTCAAGGATCCATAGTAACCCTTTTTTTCCCATAACCATCATAAATTTTCAAATTAGCGATATTAAAACCCTATTCATACTTGGTTTAAATCTTCAATCAATCAAGTGACTACATGTCACACTTATACAATCTTCTCGTGGGACACGCTCCCACGACTTTCCGCACTGGGTAACTAGTCTGCATGCCCATACCATCGGCCACACTAACATTGTGAATCAAATCGAGAATTCGCAATCAGTATGCAAAGCCTTTTACACAAGACACTGATCTCAAGTGAAGCCAAAGACAATACTAGCTTACTCTAATCATCTGAATCCTTTCCCGCTCATCCGAGCTCTTGACATTCTTGTCGACACCAAACTGCAACCTTGATCCTCAACTTTTGAATCCCATGCCGATCACTGCACTTAGTCATGCCAATGCGCAAGAGTACAAGAATTTCATCTTAACTTCCGAACTACTAATAGGGTAAACACTTCACCACATAGAAACCTTTTACTTAACTTATTCCAAGAGAACCATCTCAACACGCGACTGAATCCTCATATCTGCAGAAAATACCAACCTCAAGTAGTGGTCTAAACCACCATAACCCTTCCGGGATCCATCTGTACATAACAAGCTATAATACTCGAAAGCCTCCAAATAAGATCAGTTATGGCGGCAGTCAAACCTCGCACGTACCGTCACAAATCACATGTATCACCCAACACACTAAAGGAGCTGATCATTGCCATCATTATGCCGATTCAACCATTGCTAACCGACCCGACTCTTTTTAATTTACCCTGGACTTTCCTTAGGAATAATAATAGCTCCATTCAAAATATGGCGAACTCAATCTGCACTCGTCCTGAGTGATCCTATTTCACAAGACCACATTGTCTCAAAACCCATGAACCATTTCGTACCCTCCTTGTGTGCATAATCGCGTCTTCAACTGATATACCCATTCTGATGATTTTTCTATAAATCCAAAGTTACATGCTCCCCTTCCTCTCATGATACCCCATAGACCAAAGTTAACACGGAACACTACAAGCTCATTTATCATAATCCGCTGCAAAAGCTCGATATTCAACCATACCATGGACTCGAAATCCATAGGCACCACACCTTAACTTTTGAATCCACTATGAACGTTATTGAGAGTCACCCACTCTTACTTGTTCCCGAACATAATCGAACTCCAAGGCTCCACTAGCATATGAACGCCCTCTCAAAGAAGCAGTCAGCTGAATCATTTTTCCTTATACACCACTTATATACTAAGCCTAGGCATTGAGTCTTCCCTAAACCCGAACACGAATTGATAAGGCCAAATATAGCACACATTCCTCAAATCCTTTGCACAAATTACTGCTGATGTTCTCTTCCCTTAGTCATAGCGACCCATCAATACACTGATAGCCGGAAACCGTACTAGTTGACAATTACACAATCCAATCATAGACGGTGGGGCTCTCCCACTTAGCCTGAAGTCACCTATTACATAACTCTGGAAACCACCAAGATTCATTCTTCATCGTTGACCTGATCTTGCACAATCAACCCGCCAAATTCCCCGAAACCCTTCTATTAACCTTTAATGAATACTCTGAACCACTAGCCACATTCACATATCCAATCTCATACTGGGTAGCCAGTAGAATTCTTCGTAGAAGCTTCATCAACACCACGCGACCGCTAACCTGCTCACATGAGATAACCCACCCGTGGAAATTCCATGCCGACATCCTCCAAAACCGCTGCACCGAGTACAATTACCACGGAGCCAATAAACCATCCTGAGCCCGTGATCGTTCACCAGTTGTACAAGTCCGTTCACTCCTCATGGACATCAACTAAAGGTGCGACAATACATTTCAATCCAAAGTCATGTTGTATCCTTCTTCATATCAAGCAATTCCCTCCTGTCACACCCAATCTTCCTCAATATACTAGCCAATATTCCAAATTAAGCCCATAGACCTAGTCACTGTCCACCATGAATCCCAAATCACTCTAAACTTTCCTCAAGGCATGTAGCTTTCATATCACAGAACCCACATGCTACTCCTGTTTCTTACACTTGGCCTTCTATGAGTTTATCCACCGTAAGGCACCTCCCACTTGTCCTTCCTTATCCTTCGCTGCCAGTTGTCGCCTTAAATCAAGATCTACCTCTATAGCACTTGAATCGATCGATCACTGCCAACTTTAAACCTTTTCGGAAATCATCTTTCTCGAGCCATCAATACCAGGAATGCCGATTCGATCCTGAACCACTACACACTGCGACCTCTGACAGCTGCTTTCCCGGCACCATTAATAATACTCTGCTCCAAGGCGAATTGAAGGAAACCATAACACCGGCGAACTTAACACATTATAACCAATCAAGGATGATGACGCCATATCACAGGCAAGATTCCACCATGCTCGAAAATATCGAGTCCCGCTACTCCATCAACCCAAGTCTGAACATTCTTAGTTCGATTGCCTTTCCTTTGTCGGAAGTGAAATACTTAATCTCTGAATCATGCACTGAGTAAACCTCTTTTCAAGTCATTCACTGCCCCGAGACATAGGCAAGCATCCTACCATCATATCAATACTATGCGATAACAACTCATGAGCATCATAGCAACCTGTGCATAGCCTCAAAACTCTCAGAAGTACAACTACTGAGCTGAAATGACAGAATATCCTTCCACAAGGCGACGACAATAGCCCAATCAACTACGCAGGGAGAAACATCCCGCACCACATCTGTAGTACCATTACAATTCATCAATTCCCAATTTATAACAAGTGCTTCACGTCGCATAAGATTGAATGGGAAGGAAATGAAGGCATAAGCCTCAAAGAAATCAAATCGCACGATGAGAATCAAGAAGGGAAGTGCTCCTAACAGCCCTGTAGCCTCTCGAAGATAAGTACAGACGTCTCTGTACCGATCTGCAAGACTCTACTAGACTCGCTCATGACTCGTGAGACCTAAGTGAACCTAGTGCTCTGATACAATGTTGTCATGACCCAAAATCCATTAAGGGTCGTGATGGCGCCAGACACCGCTGTCAGGCAAGCCAATGCTAAATACTTAATTCAGGACTCATTTTAATATTTTTGAAATCATAGATTTTCCCCTCAATTAAATAGTAGAAGATGGAGTTTACAAAATACATAATAATATCTTTAAAAATTCCAATACAGTGCAACCTATAATCATCCTAAAACACGGTATCACAAGTGCATGAGGATTTACTATGAATGTAAAATAAAATACAACAGCTGTCCGGAATACAAATTGGACAGGAAAAATGTAAGTACTCTGAAGGAGACTCTGTTGGTTGCGGAGCATCGTATAGAATGCAGCTCACCTAAGTCCCCGCCATAATCATGCCTCTGCGCCCACAAGGCCGCTAAACATATGTGTACCTGCACAAAATTGTGCAACAAGTGTAGCATAAATACGTAAATCAACGCATGCCCAGTAAGTATCCCGCCAAACCTCGAAGAAGTAGTGACGAGGGGTCGACTCGGACACTTACTATGGGCTATAATTAATATACCGATGATATGATAAATTATAGATTTTATGAGGCAACGGTAAACACAATAACATGAGGCGGGTAAATAATTCTCTTGTTAATAGGGGATTTCCAAATTCATTTTCATCTTTTAACAATTTATATCTCCGGGCAATGAGGCCATATCAATTATCAATAATTCCAAACAATCAATTAAGTCATGCGCAAATCATGCCGAGGTCGTACGACCCGATCCAACAAATATTTAAACTGTGCACTGCCAGAGGGTCGAATGGTGCGAACCATAGATGCATCTATTTAATCTGCCGAGGCGATCGGCTTGTTCCACAAAAGATAAACATATTCAAACCACCAAATTAATGATTTATTCAGGTTTGATGTTCAAAGAAATATCAATTCTCATTAACGGTCAAGTGACCCGTCCGAAACCCAAGTAGGTGAAGTTTAACGTTTTGAAATTCCTTTATCAAGTTCCAATATGTTTTAAACGGTTAAATTAACAAGTAGGTTGCAAGCATCGCAAATATAACGCAATTTGGGTCCTAGACTACCCGGATATAAGCATAATAGTAGCTACGCACGGACTCTCGTCACTTCGAACGTACGTAGCCCCCCACAAGTAGAAGCACATATTGAATTATTTTACCAAAGGGGTAAATTCCCTCTTACAAGGTTAGAAAGGAGACTTACCTGGCTCTGAAGTTCCATAACCGGCTCCCAAGCCCTTCCAACAACTTAAACCGATGCCCAACGCTCCAAAATTGATCAATAATTATGCAAACCCATTAATATATACTCAAATACTCATTATAATCCTATTTACAACAATTTTCAACTCCGCTTGAAAAGTCGATAAAATCGCCCTCCGGCCCACGTGCCCGGATTCCGAAAATATTTGAAGATAAACTTTGCCCATGACATCATGGACTCAAATATATAATTTATTCTCAATTCCATATCCAAAATTCATGGTCAAAATCCAAATATACAAGATTCTAGGTTTTTCCACCAAAGCCCCAATTTCTACTAATTCCCATGTTCAAATTCATATAAACTCATGTATTTAACTCAACATGGTGAAGAAAGCACTTACCCCATGATGATTGATGAAGATGACACTCCAATGTGCTCCAAAATTGGCTCCCATGGGCGAAAATGAAATGAGATAGAGCCAAACCCTCGCTTTAAAAAAAACACTGGCCAACCCTGACTTCCGCACCTGCGGTGTCTTGGCTGCATCTGCGGTCCTGCACCTGCGGAAATCCCATCGCAGGTGCAGCTCCAGCGAGGCCCAACATTTTTGCACCTGCGCTCCATGCGGCGCATCTACGCGTCCGCTTCTGCGTTGCTCTCTTCGCACCTGCGCCTTCGCAGGTGCGCAAATCTTTTCGCTCCTGCGGTTCTCAGCAGCCTGTCCCCTTCCGCTTCTGCTAGCCATTTTCCCCGCACCCACGGGCTTCCACCTGCGATCCTCTTCACGCATGTGCAGTTACACCAGATGCTCAGCTACTTCAGCCCTTCTTCAAATTCCAAATTCGATCCGTTAACCACCCGGAATCCACCCGAGGTCCTCGGGACCTTAACCAATTATACCAACACGTCCCAAAACACATTATGAACTTAGTCGAGCCTTCAAATCATAATAAACAATGTCGAATTCATGAATCGTACCCCATTCCAAGCTTAATGAACTTTAGAAATTTCAAACTTCTACATTCGATGCCGAAACCTATCAAATCACGCCCGATTGCCCTCAAATTTTGCACACAAGTCATATTTGACATTACGGACCTACTCCAATTTCTGGAATTGGATTCTGATCCTGATATAAAAAAGTCCACTTCCGGTCAAACTTCTCAAAAACCTACACATTTCTAACTTTCGCCAAACGACTCCAAAATAACCTACAGACCTCCAAATCCACTTCCGGACGTGCTCCCAATATCGGAATCACCATACGGAGCTATTCTCATACTCGGAATTCCAAACGAACATCGATAAGATTGAAATGCACTTCAATCCAAATTTATGAAATTCTTCCAAAATGCTAATTTCCACAATAGGTGCCGAAACACTCTCGGGGCATCCAAAACCAGATCCGAACATATGCCCATGTCCGAAATTATCATACGAACCTACTGGAACCTTCAAATCCCGATTCCGAGGCCGTTTACTCTAAAATCCAATCTTAGTCAATTCTTCCAACTTAAAGCTTTCGAAATGAGAATTTTCTTTCCAATTCAACTCTGAACTTCCCGAAATTCAAACCCGACCACGCGTACAAGTCATAATACCTGAAGTGAAGCTGCTCATGACCTCAAACTGCCGAACGGCGCGCTAGAGCTTAAAACAACCGGTCGGGTCATTACAGAAATATATTTATTGGAAAGCATTATATCCTGAAGATTATTATTTAAGAAGCATATAAGCAAAAGATTTATATTTGAAGGACTTGATTAATTGGGTGTACTTGTACTTATTATTTGTTGAGCAATATTAATGGTGTTCTTTTTGCCCCGCTGTGTATATCACAGGTTGATTAGTGTTGCCATTATTGTTATTTGGTTTCCTATTATTTTTGTATACTATATTGCACAAGTTATTAGACCAGTGAGCGTCTTGACTGTACCTCGTCACTACTCCACTGAGGTTAGTCTTGATACTTACTGGGTACCGACTGTGGTGTACTCATACTACACTTTTGTATATTTTCGTGCAGAGCCAGGTATTGGAGCTATCAGACTCGGATAGAGTTAGAGTGAGATCGCAAGGATTCAAGGTAGAACTGCTTGGTCGCCGCCGTCCCTTGAAGTCTTTTCATTTTTATTGTACTGTCAATTATTAATCAAACAGTATTGAGTATTCGATCCTTGAGATTATTTCAGGTATTCAGTTAGAGTTCGTGACTCAGTATCACCAGTCTTGGGAGGTTGTTTGTAATTATTTCCGCTGTTGGTTTTGACACTTGTATTAAATTATATGTAAAAAAAAATGGCTTGAATTGTTATTATAGTCGGCTTACCTAGTCTTAGAGACTAAGTGCCATCACGACGCCTGTGGTGGAATTTTCGGTCATGACAGAAGGAGTTCTAAAATTAGAGGAAAGAAAATAAAGAAAGAGGAATAACAATACTTCTTCAACGTCGAAGAATTGGTAGATCAATGATTTGTTCTTAAGAATGTTGGAGAATTCCCTTTATGTAAAATGTGGCTTTTGATTTAAAGCCACATTCAAACGATTAGTTAGTAAAGAAGGGATACAATCTTTAAGAGAAGACAGTACTCAGTCTTCTTCTTTTATTTTAAAGTAGTATTTTAATTAATATAATTTTTTAGTTATGATCTCAACTTTGAAGTATATATATGATCCATCCAAATAAATTACCTTATAGATATCATTTTCATGATCTTAAGATATTTTCAAATATTAATATAAGCTTAATTTATATTTTATTGCTGTGAAAATAATCTTTTACATATATTCATTCATGCTATATAATTATAACAAAGTTAATTAATATTCATTTGGTAAGAAATTAAAAAGAATTACCATTAATCATATGCTATTTTCAATCATCACATACATGTAAGTGGAGTAACATATATTTTTAGATCAGCACATCATGAACATCTACTAAGGATAAGAAATAATAAATAAATTATAAAATATGACAGAAATATGTTTTAATTTGTTGTTATCAAACTTGCCAAATTCTGACAATTCCAAATCAACGACACTTCAGTTAGGCCTTTGTTTGGCATATCCATATGTTTTTCCGAACCAATAACTAACCTGAATTTTTATTCTTCAGTATTTCGTAAGTTAGGCATTGCAGAATTGATAAAAGATCAAACAAGAAGATAAAATGCATTCCTTCTCTGTCTTGGAAAATGTGATCTTTTAGTTAATTTTCCAACATTAGCTTTTAAATTTGATAATACAACGATTCCAGCCTTGATCAAGTAGTGCTGCGGCTCATTTCGTTATCAATCATTGAAGTCTCATTTTATTGTTTTCTTCCCCTTTTCGAAACTGCCAATTGTCTCTTGCTTGCATTCTTCAAATACCAGGCTTCATTAATTGGAACTACATTATAGTTAAAACCAGAGGTGGATCCGGAATTTTGACAGGATAGGTGCATTATTAAGAAGAGGTGGATCTAGAATATAAATTTTACGGGTTCAACCTTTAGTTCTTATGATTGCGTACCCATTGCACTTTTGGAATTATAAGTTCAAATTTTTTTTAAATAATAATTTTCTTACATCTATATCTATTTTTCATGTTGAAAATATTGAGATCAGTTGAATCCATTGACTATATGCTACAACATACACTGCTACTAGTTTTAATGTACAAATTTTGTTTAATTGTCACGACCCAAAATCCCAACCTGTCGTGATGACGCCTATCTCGATACTAGGAAAGCCGATAACCTCGATAAACCACAATTTCTTTTAAGTTTGAAAATATAATATTTCAAGACAATCCAAAAATCTCGCAATTACCGATACAAACACTCCCAAAATCCGGTATCACTGAGTACATGAGCATCTATACATTACAAGTTTGAAAAACGTGGTCTATAATAATTTGAGATGAAATACAATAAACAAAAGGAAAGAGAAGGAGATACAAGGTCTGCGAAACATAGCAGCTACCTCTGAATCTTTGGAAAATCAACCGTGTGAAAGAATCAATACCCACTGTATCCGGGATCACCTGGATCTGCACACGAAGTGCAGGGTATAGTATGAGTACAACCAACTCAGTAAGTAATATTAATAAATAAGGAACTGAAAGTAGTGACGAGCTTCTCAGCTAAGTCCAAGTACAGTACTTTCCAATATAAAAGTGTAGGCATGCTCGCAAGTTCAACATTTAAAATTTCATATCATGTTTGACCGAAACAAAAAATAATATTTTTCCGAAATTTCCAAAAATAGTGATATATGACAACTGAAATGCAGTAAATAATGAAATCAATGCATCTTCTAAGAGTAACAGTCACTCAGTCCTCCCATTTACTCCAACCTCACAGTCACTCTTTCCTCACAGTCGCTCATTCCTCACAGTCACTCATCACTCGGCACTCGCACTCGCACTCAGTAGGTACCTGCGCTCACTGGTGGTGTGTAAAGACTCCGGAGGGGCTCCTTCACCCCAAGCGCTCTATCAAGCCAATCATGGCATAAATCAATGAAACATGTTGCAGCGTGCAGCCCGATCCATAACTATCCTCACAATTAGGCCCTCAGCCTCACTCAGTCATCAACCTCTCCAGGCTCTCAGAAATCATGATAAGCAGCCCAACAACAATGATATGATGCATCAATAAGGAATAAGAGAGACTGAGGTAAAAATATGCAAATAGAACTATGACTGAGTGCAAAACAGCAATTTAGCAGATAATTTCCACAATTACACAACCTATGTGGGTCCCAACAGTGTAAACATATGATTTAAATATGATTCATAGATTAATTTCTCTAATACGGGAAAAAATGTACGGATATCAACAGATTTTTCAACTACACAGTTTCATGAAAATGACCAAGTCATAATTCCTACGGTGCACGCCTACACGCCCGTCATCTAGCTTGTGTGTCACCTCAAAACTAATCACATAACACATATTCCGGGGTTTCATACCCTCAGGACCAAATTTAGAATTGTTACTTATCTCAAACCGTGTAATTATTTATTCTGCAATGTCTTTGCCTAGTGAATTGGCCTCCAAATGCCTCAAATATAGCCACAAATAATTCTATTTAGAAAATAAAATTTAATGGAATTAATACCATAAGAAAATATTAATTTTCTATCAAAATTCAAAATTTAGCTCAAAAATTGCTTGTGAGGCCCATATTTCGGAACCCGACAAAAGTTACAAAATTTGAAAGCCCATTCAACCACGAGTCTAATCATACCAATTTTACCAAAATCCGACATCAACTCGACCCTCAAATCTTCAAATTAAACTAGGGGGTTTTCTAATCTTTCAAACTTAATTCACCCATTAAATGTTAAAAACAATCATAGATTCGGCTAATTTGACCAATGATAAGTTAAGAACACTTATTCCGTTGTTTTTCTTGAAAATCTCCCAAACATCGCCTCTTTCCGAGCTCCAATCCGTCAAAATTCGTCCCATTTTCAGAACTTAAACTTTCTGTCCAGACCTCTCTTCTTCGCAAACATGATAGGTCCTTCGCATTTGCAAAGCACAACATCATGCTGCCCAACATTGCTCTTCGCGAACGCAAGACAATGCTCGCAAACGCAATACTTTACCGAGCTCTTCTTCGCGAATGCGAGCTCTCTTTCGCGAACGCGATGCACAACCCAGCCTCACTTCGCAAACGCGAGAACCCCTCGCGAACGCGAAGGAAAAATATTGCCTGCCTCAAATTCCTCTTCGTGAACGCGAGGGCCCACTCACAAACGCGAAAAAGGAAACCAGAAAAATACACCAATAGTCTTCAGCCAACATGCCAAGTCCAAAAATGATCTGTTAACCTCCCAAAACTCACCCGAGCCCCCCGGGACCTCAACCAAACATACCATCAAGTCCCAAAACATCATACGAACTTAGTTGAAACCTCAAATTACCTCGAAAAATGCTAAAACCACGAATCATACCCCAATTCAAGCTTAATGAACTTTGAAATTTCAAGTTTTCAAAAATGACGCCGGAACCTATCAAATCAAGTCCGATTAACCTCAAATTTTGCACACAAGTCATAAATGACATAACGGACCTATTAAAATTTTCAGAATCGGATTTCGACCCCGATATTAAAAAGTAAACCCCCCGGTCAAACTTCCCAAAAATTCGACTTTCGCCATTTCAAGCCTAATTCCATTACGGACCTCCAAATAATTTTTCGGACACGCTCCTAAGTCCAAAATCACCATGTGAAACTATTGGAATCATCATAATTAAATTCCGAGGTCGTTTACATATAAGTCAATATTCGGTCAACTTTTCCAACTTAAGTTTTCAATTAAGAGACTAAGTGTCTTATTTCACTCCGAAATCCTTCCGGACCCGAACCAACTAACCCGATAAGTCATAAAATAACTGTAAAGCTTAACTTGAGCAGTAAATAGAGGAACGAGGTTATAATACTTAAAACGACCGGTCGGGTCATTACATTAATCATATAAGATTTTACAGAGACAAAAGAAGAATAGGAATTTCAATGTGTGAAAATTTTGAAAGAATAAACCAAACAAAAAAAAAAGAAATAAAAATAAAAAGTACTTAATTAATACCAAAATACCAGACACGCCCATCTCCCATGGGCGTCTACTTTTAGAAAAAAAAAGAAGAAAAACAATAACAAGATTGACATAAGATTTGAACTCACAATCTCACTTAGGGAGGTACACTCAATAACTATCACATCATATAATACTTTGAGCATAGGTGCACACACATATATTTAAATATTTTTAAAAAAATTTAGCATTACTATAGATGATTTAGGATGGGGATCAAGGGTTCATGTGCCCCATAGAACCCCTAGATACGCCCCTGGTTCAAACAGTTAGAAGTTGTAGAACGTACAACGACCAAAACAGAGATTGTATATTTGAAAGTAATTAATAAATTTTCGTACGGAGTATATCTTAAAAGTTCCTCCAAGTCTTATGGAGAAAGCTTTTCATAGAAAAGGCTTTGTTTTCATTTAAAAAGTTCGGCAACGGTTCATCTGTTCTTATTTGAAAAGCCACCAACGGTTGAGACTAATATGACATCCCTTCAAATAAACTTGTTATTTTTTTATTTTTATAATTAATATATTTAAATTAATAATAAGGGTATTTGTAAAATACTATCAAAATAAATTTTCAAATAAATAATTTTACATAAAAAAATAAAGTACAAGTTTCTATATTGAATGATCAATACGAATAATCATACGGTGACTTCTTTGTTAAGGTTAATATGGTTTGACTTTGTCTTAGACCAAAATTGCAGAATCAAATATTTGCTAAACATGATTCGTAGAAGAAGAAATCAGATTTTATATCTCATGAACAACACAATGGATTTGTAATAACCCGATCGGTCGTTTTGAGTGTATTAGCCTCGATCCCCTGTTTACTGCTTTTCCCGTACCTTTTCTGCTTATGTGACTGTTACGACCCAATTTTTCCTCCGTTTGGTATCGTGATGGCACCTAGTCTTAGGGACTAGGTAAGCCTAATATTGATTGAAACAACAATATTATTTAAATAACATCTAACAATTTAAATATAAAATCTCTTACAATTCCCAAAACTGGTAGTACAAGTCATAAGCTCTACAGAGTGTTTGCTAGAAAATCTCTAAATATAATTGTCCAGAAATAGGAATAAACAGTGCAAAATAAAAACTTGAAGCTGACTCTAAAGCCTGCGAACGCAACAACAAGTTTACCTTGAGTCTCCACAGCAACAGTCCACACAGCTAGCTAACGAACAAGTACCTGGATCTGCACAAAAATGTGCAGAAGTGTAGAATGAGCACACCGCAGCGGTGCTCAGTAAGTATCAAGACTAACCTCGGTGGAGTAGTGACGAGGAACAATCAAGACACCCACTGGTCTAATAAATTAAACAGGTATAATATATGAACAACATAAGTATGATGTCTACATAAAGACTATGCAATATGGCTCACAATACAGTAATGGAAAATAGGAAGGAAACAACAAGTATCAGCGGAATATCATGAAAATGATACAGACAAAGTGAATGGAGCACAACCTAAATCCGAAATCACAAATACAGCAAGGACAAGTAATAACTCAGCGACTATAACCGCTTTTACATCAGATTTTAGTCAACTACTCAACGAGGTACCGAACCTAGGACAAGTCACAACTCACGGGTCTCAATACCTAAACCCTAACACTTGGCATTATGTGCCCTCATAACACCTCATAACCGCACTGATGACTCACGTGCCAATAGAGCCATTCTCACATAGAAGGCAAGTAAACAAGGGTGAGTATCTATGCGCAACAATATTGTGATGACCTCTTATCCGATAAGAGTCCTTAACTGCGTGTATGCTTGTGCAAGTATCCTACCATAGTCCATATTATCAAATAAGCATAAGAAAAAAGAACGGACAACACGTAGAATATTTTCTCACAGCTTTCACAAGATAAAGCTCACACAGGTACGTATACCACTACACAAATATCAACAACAAGAATGCCCCCAGGCCATAAATCATCACAAATCAATCCCTGACACAGCCCACCTTGTCTCGCCACGTGTGCAATAGTAACATAAATGCTCGGCTTGTCTCACCACACGTGCATAATAATATTCCCACCTTGTCTCGCCATATGCGCAACCCATAAATATATATATACATATCCCGATATATATATATATATATATATATATATATATATATATATATATATATATATATATATATATATATATATATATATATATATATATATATATATATATATATATATACAAATATCAATAGTAATAATAGAACGACAGAAACCTCGTGCATCACAATAATAACAGCCGCACAGTAGAAACCTCATGCTTTACCACAACAAGTACAACAATAACAATGACAATAATGCAAAGTACGACAAGTAAATCAACTCAAGAACTTTAAATCACAAAGAAACGGTAGAACCAATTCACAAGGAATAACCACAGTAAAGAATGCTAGGCATAAAGAGAACAACTCAACAAGGGAAAACTAATATGTAACAACGATCCCACAATATATATTTCAACAACAGGGAATCTAACACGAGTCAAATAATTCCAAATAAAATAAGTCGACTAAGATATTGGATATCTAAAACTTCTTTTAAGGTTGAGGAATTTCAAAAGGATATTCAACAATTCAATTAAGGATAAGCAGCGGAAAGATAATCATAACCTCAATTAAGACTGAACAAATTATAGGATGAGATAATAATAATTCCAAATAAAGATAAGCAGTTATGAAAAGATAGCATGACAATAGAGGAGGTAAAATCTTCAGTTAAGTCAAATAAGAGTCAAATAAGCAATAAGAGTGAATCTTGAAAGCAATTAATTCTAATTAAAGCATGTAGAGGTGAAACTAGTAAATAGGAACTTTATCATATCAAGAACAACTTCATACTCAGTGAATATAAGGACCTAAGAACCCTAAAAGGCCAACTTTCCACAAATAAGTCCGAGCACGCAATCGTCCCCTCGCGTACACAGACTACAGTTAACATAAAAGACTCAAATCCTAAGGGGAAATACCCTACACAAGGTTAGGCAAGATACTTACTTCGAACCAAGCTCAATCAATCGGTCACAATGCCTTTCCCACGAATATCCGACTCCGAATGGCCCAAATCTAAACAAAATAATTACATATCATAAATACAACTATAATAGGCTAATCTAATTAATGAAATCAAGATTTTAATAAAAATTCCGAAATCCATCCTAAAAAGTCGACCCGGGCCCACATCTCGAAATCGTGTAAAAATCAAAAAATACGAACATCCATTCACTCACGAGTTCACTCGTACCAAAATTATCCAAATCCGATGCCTAAATCCCAATCAAAACTCAGAAATTCGATTGAAGAACTTTTCCCCCATTTTCCCAACTTTTCAACCCAAATCCGAAATTAAATGGAGAAAACAACTATAAATTAATGGAAGACAACCAAAAACGAGTTAGGAATCATTACCCTCAAAGCTTCCTCTGAAAATCCCTCGAAAAATCGCCAAATTCCGAGCTCTCAAGTCCAAAAACGAAGAATGAAATAAAACCCTGGAATTTCTCTTTTCTGCCAAGGCGTGACCGCACCTGGGACATAATTAGCCGCATCTGCGCAACCGCAGGTGCGCATGTCCAACCGCACCTACGCTTTCTCTCGCTTCTGCATCCCAAAATCTGCTTCTGTTGAGCCGCTGATGCGCACAAATTCTCTGCACCTGCGGAGACTGCCAAGTCCAGCTCTTCTCGCACCTGCGCCTCCATCTTTGCACCTGCGACCATCGCACCTGTGCCCAAGGTCCACAGGTGCGATTACACCACAACGCAGATCTCTTCACAATTACGAAAACCCATCTGAAACTCATCCGGAACACACCTCGGGCCCCCGGGACCCCGTCCAAGCATATAGCTAAGTTCCATAACTTAATACGGACTCGCTTGAGGTCTCAAATCACACCAAACAATGGAGAAACTACGAATCGAACCAAGAATCGAACTTAAGAACTTTCAAATCTTCCAACTTCTAAAACTCGCGTCGAAACCTATAAAATCAACCCGGAATGACGTCAAATTTTGCAGGCAAGTCCTAAATAACATAACAGAGTTATTCCAACTCTCGGAATCGCATTCCGACCCCGATATCAAAAAATTCCACTTCTGGTCCAAATCTCTAAAAATTTGACTTTCGCCATTTCAAGCCTAAATCAGCTACAGACCTCAGATTCACAGTCCGGACATGCTCCTTCTAAGTCCAAAATCACCCAACGGAGCTAACAGAACCGGCGGAACTCCATTTCAGAGTCGTCTTCATATAGTTCCAACTACGGTCAAAATCATAAGACTTAAGGTTCCGTTTTAGTTACTAAGTATCCCAAATCACTCCGAATCATTTGGTAACTGAAACCAATCACCCACGCAAGTCAATACATATAATACGAAGCTACTCAGAGCCTTATGCCGCCGGACGGGACTTACATTCTAAAAATGACCGGCCGGGTCGTTACATCCTTCCCCTCTTAAACAAATGTCCGTCCTCGAACGTGCTACGAATCGCCTCGAAGTCTTCAAATCACTGAAAGTCCATATCCAACATACACCCGCGGGGGACCCCATGTCACCCCAATCCACATAAGCCTGACGACACCATCCCAACTGTAATTTATCCTTTCTATCAACACCGATAAGCCTTAGACTCAAAATTCTCACCTTTCATTTATCTTCAAAAGACCCGATTCTAAATCCATAACCGGTATCACTCTCAACCAGCTGTAAGAACTCATGCCTACACCCACAAAGTACGACCACACAACAAGACACACTACACATAGGCCCATAATAACATTTCTGATCACAATAGCTACCCGTAATCAAACCAGCACCGGTAATTAGCCTCATATTCGTTAGAACCTTGTTCAAACCTCCATAACACTGACAACGATGCAAGAAACATGAAGACCTCTTAACTATACACCCGAATCAACAAGTCACAACTAACACCATCGGGCACACACCCCGCAAGCTAAAACTCAAGAAGCTCATAATGAAAATGACTGAATATGTAGAGAGAAACACATAAGGGAAATATCAAACAAGCCCGATATTCACAACTCTCTAACAGTACCATACTACAAATCAATTCAAAAGGAAAAATCAAAGTACATGAACAAATCACAAGGATCTCATCCTGGTATAACCTTCCACCGCGACACGCAGCCCGGCTCAAACATATCAAATCACATGGAATCGCGAGGGTCTCACCCTAAACTCTGAATCACAAGAAGAATACACATCATACCCATTGAAATCTCCCACTAACTCAATTCTGCCAATAAAATCACAACACTTACTAAACTGTCACCCCGGTAGAGTATCAAATCACAAATCATAACCAAATTACTCATGAATCATATTAAGCCTGCCATAATAAACAACATGAATTCACTTATAGCCTTGAAACTCTCAATAATGAATAGAAACAAACGATAGACATGGGCTACCACTCATAGAGTCTCCTAACAGGGGTAAACACCTAAACATAATACTAAGTCATGAACTCACCCATAGGTAGGACAACAAATAGGGGAACTCGCCCCGATAAGTAGAACCGAATCAAAATACGAATGGTGCCCCTCTGTAACAAATCAAAATCATACATGTATGACATCATCTAGCGCAGCAGCCTCTAGCCTACTATATGAGACACATCAACGGGATGTGCCTTACCTTCTTAGGCGCCCTCTACTCGCCTGAATACCCCGCTGTGACATATCTGTCCGAAGTCTAGGACAATCTCTCACCATGTGGCTGGTATCTCCACACTCGAAGCAACCAATTTGCCAACGTGGCTGTGGGAACTGTGCAGTACGGGTACTCTGAGACCCATAAGCACCTGAAATACTGTGCGAAGCCTGAAGTGCAAACTGAACTGGCTGACCCACAAAACCTTTACCATGTCGTACCCTGCCTCCAAAATAAGGACCAGTAGATATCTCTGGTCTACGAGGCCTCCTCACCTCCCTGTCCTCTCTCTCCTGATATCGCCCGTACTCTCTCTCATGGCCTCGCCTATCTTCTCTCTCCCGATCCCACATTCCCCCCTACTCGGAGAGAGATCCCTACCACCTGTTAAAACAAAACATCTGACTCTAACTCCCTAGCCATGCTGAACCGAATATCATGCCTGAGTCCCTCAATGAATCTACGGACATGCTCTCTAACTGTGGCGACCAAAGCAGGTGCATGCCTGGTCAAACCACTGAATCTCACAGCATATTCTGACACTGACATAGTGCCCTGGCGCAGTTGCTCAAACTCCTCATGCCATTCATCTCGAAGGGACTGAGGTACAAACTCTCTCAGGAACATCTCTGAAAATGAAACCTATGTAAGTGAAGCTAACTCGGCTGGGCTACCCAACTCATATGCCCGCCACCACTGATAAGCTGCTCCACTGAGTTGGGACATAGTAAAAGCAACCAGGCTCGTCTCCAAAATACCCATAGTACAGAGAATGCGGTGACACTCCTCTAGAAAACCCTGTGCACTCTTTGAAGCCAAACCACTGAATGTAGGAGGGTCGTATTTCTTGAACCTTGCAAGTCTAAGCTGCTCTTCCTCAGATGCTACTGCCCTGACCACAGGCTGAATTGGAACCACAGTCTGTGTCGCCATGATACCTGAAACCTGACCAACATGAACTTGCTGCTCTAGAGTATGGACAGCGGGAGTCTGGGTTCCTCCCCTAGTCTGTGAAGTAACTGGTGCAACCAAAATCAACCCTGCCTGAGCCAATATACCAAACATGTTCAAGAACTATGCTAAGGTCTCCTGAAGTCTGGAGGTAACAGCAGGCGCCTCCGGTACCTTCTCCCCAACTGGAACTACTGGCAGATCCTCAACTGCTGCTCTGGTAGGTGCTCTGGCTGCGACACTTATTCCCCGTCGGCCTCTGCCTCTATCTCTAGCAATACCTGCTCCGGGAGCAGCGTCGTCGATAACTGTAGCTCGTGTCCTCACCATCTGTGAGAGAATGGAATGATAAAAGTTCAAACTCCGAGATCAATAAGCTCGCATGATAGGAATGGAATAAGTAAGATTGTCCTAATAGTTCCATAGCCTCTCGAAGATATGTACAGACGTCTTCGTACCGATCCGCAAGACTCTACTAAACTCTCTTATGACTCGTAGCACCTATGAACCTAGAGCTCTGATACCAACTTGTCACGACCCAATTTTCCCTCCGTTTGGTATCGTGATGGCACCTAGTCTTAGGGACTAGGTAAGCCTAACATTAATTGAAACAACAACATTATTTAAATAACATTTAACAATTTAAATAGAAATCTCTTACAATTCCCAAAACCGGTAGTACAAGTCATAAGCTCTACAGAGTGTTTGCTAGAAAACCTCTTAATACAACTGTCCAGAAATAGGAATAAACAATGCAAAACAAAAACTTGAAGCTGACTCCAAAGCCTGCGAACGCAGCAGCAGGTTTACCTTGAGTCTTTACAGCAACAATCCACACAGCTAGCTAACGAACAAGTACCTGGATCTGTACAAAAATGTGCAGAAGTATAGAATGAGCACACCACAGCGGTGCCCAGTAAGTATCAAGACTAACCTCTGTGGAGTAGTGACGAGGAACAATCAAGACACCCACTGGACTAATAAACTAAACAGGTATAAGTATATGAACAACAGAAGTATGATGTCTACATAAAGACTAAGCAATATGGCTCATAATACAGTAATGGCAACCAGGAAGGAAACAACAAGTATCAGCAGAATATCATGAAAATGACACAGACAAACTGAATGGAGCACAACCAAAATCCGAAATCACAAATACAGTAAGGACAAGTAATAACTCAGCGACTACAACCGCTTTTACATCAGGTTTTAGTCAACAACTCCACGAGGTACCGAACCTCGAAAAAATCACAACTCATGGGTCTCAATACCTGAACCCTAACACTTGGCATCCGGTGCCCTCATAACACCTCATAACAGTACTGACGACTCACGTGCCAATAGAGCCATTCTCACATAGAAGGCAAGTAAACAAGGGTGAGCATCTATACTCAACAACATCAAGAACACCTCTTATCCGATAAGAGTCCTTAACTGCGTGTATGCTTGTGCAAGTATCCTACCATAGTCCATATTATCAAATAAGCATAAGAAAAAAGAACGGACAACACGTAGAATATTTTCTCACAGCTTTCACAAGATAAAGCTCACACAGGTACGTATACCACTACACAAATATCAACAACAAGAATGCCCCCAGGCCATAAATCATCACAATTCAATCCCTGACACATCCCACCTTGTCTCGCCACGTGTGCAGTAATAAAGTAAGTGCCCGCCTTATCATGCAACACGTGCATAATAATGTTCCCACCTTATCTCGCCACATGCACTCCCCCTCCCACACACACACATATATATATATATATATATATATATATATATATATATATATATATATATATATATATATATATATATATATATATATATATATATATATATATTGTCACGCCACATGTGCAAAAATCAATAGTAACAATAGCACGGCAGAAACCTCGTGCAATCCCATACAACAACCGCATGGCAGAAACCTCATGCATCACAATAATAACAACTACACAGCAGAAACCTCATGCTTTACCACAACAAGTGCAACAGCAACAATGATAATATTACATAGTACGACAAGTAAATTAACTCAAGAACTTTAAATCACAAAGAAATGATAGAACCAATTCACAAGGAATAACCACAGTAAAGAATGCTAGGCGTAAAAGGAACAACTCAACAAGAGAATCTAATATGTAGCAACGATCCCACAATATACATTTCAACAACAGGGAATCTAACACGAGTCAAATAATTCCAAATAAAACAAGTCGACTAAGATATAGGATATCTAAAACTTCTTTTAAGGTTGAGGAATTTCGAAGGGATATTCAACAATTCAATTAAGGATAAGCAGCGGAAAGATAATCATAACCTCAATTAAGATTGAACAAATTATAGGATGATATAATAATAATTCCAAATAAAGATAAGCAGTTATGAAAAGATAGCATGACAATAGAGGAGGTAAAATCTTCAGTTAGGTCAAATAAGAGTCAAATAGGCAATAAAAGTGAATCCCGAAAGCAATTAATTCTAACTAAAGCATGTAGAGGTGAAACTAGTAAATAAGAACTTAATCATATCAAGAACAACTTCATACTCAGTGAATATAAGGACCTAAGAACCCTAAAAGGCCAACTTTCCACAAATAAGTTCGAGCACGCACTCGTCACCTCGTGTACACAGACTACAATCAACATAGAAGACTCAAATCCTAAGGGAAAATCCCCACACAAGGTTAGACAAGATACTTACTTCGAACCAAGCTCCTTCAATCGGTCACAATGCCTTTCCCACGAATATCCGACTCCGAATGGCCCAAATCTAGCCAAAATAATTACATATCATAAATACAACTATAATAGGCTAATCTAATTAATAAAATCAAGATTTTAATAAAAATTCCGAAATCCATCCTAAAAGGTCGACCCGGGCCCACATCTCGGAATCGGGTAAAAACCAAAAAATACGAACACCCATTTACTCATTAGTTCACTCGTACCAAAATTATCCAAATCCGATGCCTAAATCCCAATCAAAATTCAGAAATTTGATTGAAGAACTTTTTCCCCATTTTCTCAACTTTTCAACCCAAATCCAAAATTAAATGGAGAAAAAAACTATAGATTAATGGAATACAACCAAAAACGAGTTAGGAATCATTACCCCAAAGCTTCCTCTGAAAATCCCTCAAACAATTGCCAAATTCCGAGCTCTCAAGTCCTAAAACGAAGAATGAAATCAAATCCTCAAATTTCTCTTTTCTGCCCAGGCGTGACCGCACCTGCGACATAATTAGCCGCATCTGCGCAACCACAGGTGCTCATGTCCAACCGCACTTGCGCTTCCTCTCGCTTCTGCGTCCCAGAATCCGCTTCTGCTGAGCCGCTGATGCGCACAAATTCTCCGCACCTACGGAGACTGCCAAGTCCATCTCTTCTCGCACTTGCACCTCTATCTTTGCACCTGTGACCATCGCACTTACACCCAAGGTCCGCGGGTGCAATTACATCAGAACGCAGATCTCTTCACAACCACGAAAAACCATCTGAAACTCGTTCGGAACACATCTCGAGCCCCTGGGACCCCGTCCAAGCATACAACCAAGTTCCATAACTTAATACGGACTCGTTCGAGGTCTCAAATCACATCAAACAACGGCAAAACTACGAATCGAACCAAGAATCGAACTTAAGAACTTTCAAATCTTCCAACTTCTAAAACTTGCGCCGACACCTACCAAATCAACCCGGAATGACGTCACATTTTGCAAGCAAGTCCCAAATAACATAACAGAACTGTTCTAACTCTCGGAATCACATTCCGACCCTGATAACAAAAAGTCCACTTTCGGTCCAAATCTTCAAAAATTCGACTTTCGCCATTTCAAGCCTAAATCAGCTACAAACCTCAGATTCACAGTCCGAAAATGCTCCTATGTCCAAAATCTCCCAACGGTGCTAACGAAAATGACAGAACTCTATTCCGGAGTTATCTTCACATACTTCCAACTACGGTCAAAATCCTAATAATTAAGCTTCCGTTTTAGGGACTAAGTGTCCCAAATCACTCTGAATCATCCGATAACTGAAACCAATCAACCATGCACGTAAGTCAATACATATAATACGAATCTGCTCAGAGCCTTAGGCCGCCAGACGAGACTTACATTCTAAAAATGACCGGCCGGGGTCATTACAGTGACTTGCTGGGAGGTTGTTGTTGTGGTTTCGTAGTGAATTGGGACACTTAGTCCCTAAAAGGAAGTTTAAGTCTTAGAATTTTGACCATAGTTGGAACTATGTGAAGATGACTCCGAAATGGAGTTTCATCGGTTCTGTTAGCTCCGTTGGGTGATTTTGGACTTATGAGCGTGCCCGGAATGTGAATTGGAGGTCTGTAGCTAAATTAAGCTTGAAATGGCGAAAGTTGAATTTTTGAAAAGTTTGACCGGCAGTGGACTTTTTGATATCGGTATCGGATTCCAATTACGGAAGTTAGAGCAGGTCCATAATGTTGAATATGACTTGTGTGCAAAATTTGAGTTCATTCAGACGTGATTTCATTGGTTTTGGCATCAGTTATAGAAATTTAAAGTTTCAAGTTCATTAAGTTTGAATCGGAGGGTGATTCATGTTTTTAGCATTGTTTGATGTGATTTGACGGCTCGACTAAGTTCGTATGGTATTTTAGGACTTGTTGGTATGTTTGGTTGAGGTCCCGGGGCCTCGGGTAAGTTTCGGATGCTTAACGGATCGAAATTTGGACATGTGTAATTGCTAAAGCTTTCAAGCTTCTAGTGTAATCGCACCTGCGGTTGGGTGCCCGCAGGTGCGGACACGCACGTACGAGAGGCCAAGTGCCGAAGCGCGATTGAGGAGATGGCCAGGGGTTGCAGGTGCGAGGGAATTTCCGCATTTGCAAGCCTAGAGATACGCTTGAAGTTCCGCAGATGCGAAGAGTGAGTTGGAAGGGGAGACCGCAGAATGCGCACATGCAGGGGAGACCACCTGATCGCAGAAGCGGTCTCAGTCACCTTGAGCCATTTCCGCACCTGCGATGGAAACTCCGCAGGTGCGAATGGTGGTCCGCAGGTGCGAGATCGCTGGGCAAAAAAAGAGGAAATTTTGAGGGTTTGGTCTCATTTCCAATTTTGGGACTTTGAGAGCCCAAATTGGGCGATTATTTGAGGGATTTTCAGAGAAAGCTTTTGGGAAATGATTCTTAACTCCTTTATGGTTATATTCAACTAATCTATGGTTGATTTCATCATTTAATTTTAGAATTGGGTTGAAATTTTGGGGAAAATGGGAAGAAGTTCTTCAACTAAGATTTTGGGTTTTGATTGAGATTTTGACATTGGATTTGGATAAATTTTGGCACGAGTGAACTCATGAGGAAATGGGTGTTCATATTTTGTGACTTTCACTTGATTCCGAAACGTTGGCCCGGGAAGACTTTGGGGCAATTTTCTAATTTCTTGCTTTAGATTTGATTTCATTAATTAGATTAATTTCTTATAGTTGTATTTATGGTATGTAATTGAGTTTTGGCTAGATTTGGGCCATTCATAGTCAGATATTCATGGAAAAGGCATTGTTACCGATTGGCTGAGCTTGGTTCGAGGTAAGTGGCTTGCCTAACCTTGTGTGGGGGAAATCCCCTTAGGATTTGGTACTGTTGTGATATGTGAGAGCCATGTCTGTGAGGTGACGAGTACGTACACAGGCTATTTATTGTAAAACCTGATTTATTTTACTGAGTAGCAACCTATTTTTCCTTAATTTGAGGTATACCGTTTAAATTAGTATTAGTCTGTTTTCATTCTTAATTGAGCTATTCCAATATGTGTAGTTATCCTGCTTAGTCTAATATCACATGTCTACGTGCTTTAACTGCTCATTTGAACTCTGTGAAGCATGCCTAGTTGATTTTCTGCCTTTCCTTATTCTTTATCAGTATAAATGTAGAAATCTTGTTGTTAATTTTTTTTTTTCGGTTTGAGTTGTGTGTTTACTTTTGAGACTACGAGGCAGTTCCTCAGGAGTTCTCCCTTCATATTTACTTTTGAAACTACGAGGCAGTTTCTCAGGTCTCCCTGCACATTTACTTTTGAGACTAATAGGCGGTTCCTCTGGAGTTCTCCTTGCATATTTACTTTTGAGACTACGAGGCGGTACCTCGGGAGTTCTCCCTGTATATTTACTTTTGGGACTACAAGACGGTATCTCAGGAGCGCCCCCTGTTGTTATATCATTGTATGGTGTTGTTATTGCTTGTCAATACTTGTTGTTATCTTCTCCGTTTTACTTAATTTTTATTATAGTATCTGTCTTATTATTATATACTAGTAGGGCCCGGACCTGACCTCGTCACTACTCTACCGAGGTTAGGCTTGGCACTTACTGGGTACCATTGTGGTGTACTCATGCTACTCTTCTGCAGGTGTTTTGTGTGCAGATCCAGGTACTTCTTATCAGCCCATCTATTAACTGGAGTGCTTGCTACTGTACGGAGACTTTAAGGTATATCTGCCGCGTCCGCCGACCTCGGAGTCCCCCTATATTCTCTCCTATATCATTTATCTTCCATATTTCTTTTATTAGACTCTGGTGTATAGAGATTCTAGTTTTCCTTTTGTAGCTTGTGACTTACGATGTTTCGGGTTTTGGGAAGACTGTGTATTTATAAAGTATTGGTTATTGTACATGCTGAGTGGCATTGTTACTAGTTACTCAGTTATCCACTGCTGTTAGTCGCCAAGTTTTATTTTTGTTTTGAATTTTTTCCGCAAATTTGTTAGGCTTACCATGTCGTAGAGACTAAGTGCCGTCATGACATTATACGGAGGGAGTTTGGGTCGTGACAAGTTGGTATCAGAGCTCTAGGTTTATAGGTGTCGTGAGTCACAAGCAGGTTTAGTAGAGTCTGACGGATCAGTACAGAGATGTCTGTATTTATCTTCGGGAGGCTATGGAACTGTTAGGAAAATTTCACTTCTTGGATTCCTTGTCGTGCGAAATTGTTGACTTCAAAATTCTAAACTTCTGTAATCTATTCTCTCACAGATGGTGAGGACACGTACAAGCGGATCTGATGACCAGGCACTCGTGCCCCCTGCTAGCGCCGCGAGAGGCCGGTGCCGGGGTAGAGGCCGAGGACGTCCACACGGTGCAGCCAGAGCACCCGCACAAGCTGCTACAAAGGAGCCTCCAATAGCTCCAGCTGGAGGGCAGGCACCTGAGGTACCTGTTGCTGCACCAGCCCTCCAGGAGACTCTAGCCCAGTTTCTGAGCATGTTAAGCACCTTAGCTTAGTCTGGATTGATTCCACTTGCTCCTGCCACATATTAGGCCGGGGAAGGAGCATAGACTCCCGTCACCGGTACCCCAGAGCAGTGGGTTCAGGTAGACTAGGATGGAGAGATCATACCAGTGCAGCCGATAGCCCCAGTTGAGCCCGAGGTTAGGGCAGTAGTTTCTCAGGCGGAGCAGCTCAGACTTGAGAGGTACATAAAGTACCACCCTCCTACCTTCAGCGGATGGGCATCGAAGGATGCCCAGGGTTTTCTGAAGGATTGTCACCACATTCTTCGTACTATGGGTGTAGCGGAGTCCAGTGGGTTTCTTTTACTGCATTCCAGCTTTGAGGAGTATCCTATCAATAGTAGCGTGCTTATGGGTTGAGTAGTCCGGCTGAGGTAGCTTCACTTGCATGGACTCGGTTCTCAGACATGTTCTTGAGGGAGTATGTTCCCTAGAGTCTAAGGGACGCATGGCGCGCAGAGTTCGAGCAGTTACGCCAGGGTGCTATGACTGTGTCAGGGTATGCAGTTCGCTTTAGTGATTTGGCCCGACATGCACCAACTTTGGTTTCCACAGTTCGAGAGAGGGTTCGTCGATTTATTGAGGGACTCCACCCCGGTATCAGGCTTAGCATGGCCCTAGAGTTTGAGATGGATATTTCTTACCAGCAGGTTGTGAGTATTTCCAGGAGATTGGAGGGTATGCTTGCTCGGGAGAGAGAGGAGATGCCAAGAGGTCTCGACAGCCTTGCACTTATAGTGGTATTGGTGCCCCAGCTGTTGTTCGCCATGGTAGGGGCTATGGGAGTCGCCCCGTTCATTCAGCTCTTCCAGCCGTCAGTGGTATTCTGGTCCCTTCTAGGCCCCAGGAGCCTTATTATGCACCACAAGTATCTAGTGCACCTCCTGCACGGGGTGCTTTTAGCGGTCAGTCCAGCAGACCTGGCCCGAGCAAGTCACATTAGCCACACTCTCCGAGAGATTGTTTTGATCGTGGAGACACTCTCCATATGGTGAGGGATTACCCCAATCTTAGCAGGGGTGCACCTCCACAGACTTCTCAGCCACCGCGTGCTCCACCGGGTCCTCAAGCTATGATTACAGCACCAACTACCGCCACACCTGCTCATCCAGCTCGAGGTAGAGGTCGGGGAGGTCGAGGTCGCCCTAGAGGGGGAGGCCAGGCCAGATATTATGCTCATCCTGCTCGTACAGATGCAGTTGCTTCTGACTTTGTCATTACATGTATTGTTCCGGTCTGTCATAGAGATACATCGGTCTTATTTGATCCAGGCTTCACTTATTACTATGTGTCCTCTTATTTTGCCCCGTATTTGGGTGTATCTCGGGATTCTTTGGGTTCCCATGTTTATGTCTCTACTCATGTGGGAAATTCTCTTATTGTGGACCGCGTGTACCTGTCGTGTTTGATTGCTCTTAGTGGTTTTGAGACCAGAGCTGATTTATTATTTCTCAGTATGGTAGACTTTGATGTTATCTTGGGCATGGACTGGTTGTCGCCCAATTATGCTATTCTTGATTATCATGCTAAGACCGTGACACTAGCTATGCCAGGATTACCATTATTAGAGTGGAGAAGAACCTTAGAGTATACTCCCAGCAGAGTTATTTCATTTCTTAAATCTCAATGAATGGTTTAGAAGGGGTGTGACGCGTATCTAGTGTATGTGAGAGATGTCAGTAATGATACCCCTACAGTTGAGTTAGTTCCAGTAGTGAGGGACTTTCCAGATGTGTTTCCAGCTGATCTTCCGGGCATGCCGCCCGATAGAGATATTGATTTTAACATTGATTTGTTGCAGGGCACTCAACCCATCTCTATTCCTCCGTATCATATGGCTCCTCCTGAGTTGAAGGAGCAGTTACAGGAGTTTCTTGATAATGGATTCATTCGGCCCAGTGTGTCACCTTGGGGTGTTCCTATCTTGTTTGTGAAGAAGAAGGATGGTTCTATGCGTATGTGCATTGATTATCGCCAGCTGAACAAAGTTACAGTGAAGAACATGTATCCATTGCCTCGTATTGATGATTTATTTGATTAGTTACAGGGTTCCAGAGTGTTTTCCAAGATTGACTTACGTTCAGGCTATCATCCGTTGAAGATTCGGGAGCCAGATATCCCGAAAACTACTTTCAGGACTCGGTATGGTCACTACGAGTTTTTTGTGATGTCATTTGGGCTGACCAATACCCCAGCAGCATTTATGCACTTGATGCACAGTGTGTTCTGACCCTATCTTGACTACTTCATCGTTGTGTTTATTGACGACATTCTGGTGTACTTCTGGACTCGGGAGGATCATGAGCAGCACCTGATGACTGTGCTTCAGACCCTGAGAGAAAAGAGGTTATATGCAAAATTCTCAAAGTGCGAGTTTTGGCTAGACTCAGTGGCATTCTTGGGTCATGTAGTATCGAGCGATGGGATCCAGGTGGATTCGAAGAAGATTGAAGCAGTACAGAGTTGGCCCAGACCATCCTCAGCTATAGAGATCCGGAGTTTTCTAGGTTTGGTGGGGTATTACCGTCGATTTGTAGAGGGTTTCTCATCTATTGCAACACCTATGACCAGGCTGACCCAGAAGGGTGCTCTGTTCAGGTGGACAGAGGAGTGTGAGGAGAGCTTTCAGAAGCTCAAGACAGCTTTGACTACAGCCCCAGTATTGATATTTCCTTGAGGTTCGGGGTCTTATACAGTATACTGTGCTGCGTCGCGGATTGGTCTCAGTGTGGTGTTGATGAAGGATGGTAGGGCGATTGCCTACGTATCCAGACAGTTGAAGGTGCATGAAAAGAACTATCCTGTCCACGACCTTGAGCTAGCATCTATTGTTCATGCCTTGAAGATTTGGTGGCACTATTTGTACGGTGTCTCTTGTGAGATTTACTCCGATCACTGGAGTTTGCAGCATCTACTTTAACAGAAGGATCTTAACTTGTGTCAGCAGAGGTGGTTGGAGCTGCTTAAGGATTATGATATAACCATTTTGTATCATCCGGGGAAAGCCAATGTGGTGGCCTATGCTTTGAGTCGCCGGGCAGAGAGTTTGGGGAGTTTAGCATATCTACCAGCAGCAGAGAGACCATTGGCGTTGGATGTTCATGCCTTAACCAGCCAGTTTGTTAGATTGAATATTTCTGAACCGAGTCGAGTATTGGCTTGTGTGGTCTCTCGGTCTTCTCTTTATGATCATATCAGGGAGCGTCAGTATGATGACCCCCATGTACTTGTTATTAAGGACACGGTCCAACACGGTGATACTAAGGAGGTCACCATTGGGGATGATGGTTTATTGAGGATGCAGCGCAGGCTATGTGTGCCCAATGTAGATGGGTTGTGTGAGTTCATTCTCCATGAGGCTCACAGTTCATGGTACTCCATTCATCCGGGTGCCGCAAAGATGTATCAAGACTTGAAACATCATTACTAGTGGAGGAGAATGAAGAAGGACATAGTTGAGTATGTAGCTCCGTGTCTAAATTGCCAGCAGGTGAAGTATGAGCATCAGCGGCCAGGTGGGTTGCTTCAGAAGTTAGAGATTCCTGAGTGGAAATGGGAGCGGATCATAATGGATTTTGTTGTTGGACTCCCACAGACTCAGTGGAGGTTTGATGCAGTTTGGGTGATTGTGGATAGGCTGACAAAGTCTGCTCATTTAATTCCTGTGATGACTACCTATTCTTCCGAGCAGTTGGCTTGAATTTATATCTGCGAGATTGTCAAGCTTCATGGCATACCAGTATCTATAATTTTTGACCAGGGTACGCAGTTTACATCACGGATCTGGAGGGCTGTATAGCAGGAGTTGGGTACCCGGGTTGAGTTGAGCACAACATTTCACCCTCAGAAGGACGGACAATCTGAGCGCACTATTCAGATACTGGAGGATATGCTCCATGCTTGTCTGATAGATTTTGGGGGTGCTTGGGACCAATTCTTGCCACTCACGGAGTTTACTTACAATAACAGTTATCAGTCAAGCATTTAGATACTACCATATGAGGCCTTATATGGGAGGCGGTGCGGTCTCCAGTGGGTTGGTTTGAGCCGGGTGAGGCTAGGCTATTGGGTACAGATTTGGTTCAGGATGCCTTGGAGAAAGTTAAATTGATTCACGATCGACTTCGTATAGCCCAGTCCAGACAAAAGAGTTATGCGTATCAGAAGGTTCCTAATGTTGCTTTCATGGTTGGAGAGCGGGTCCTGCTCTGGGTGTCACCCAGAAGGGTGTTATGAGGTTCGGAAAGAAGGGCAAGCTGAGCCCAAGGTTTATCGGCCCATTCGAGATGTTGCGGCGTGTTGGGGAGGTTGCTTATAAGCTTGCCTTGCCTCCCAGTCTAGCAGGAGTTCATCCGGTATTCCATATTTCTATGCTCCGGAAGTATCACGGTGATCATCTCATGTGTTGAATTTCAGCTCAGTCCAGTTGGACAAGGATTTATCTTATGTTAAGGAGCCAGTGGCTATTTTGGACAGGCAGGTTCGAAAGCTGAGCTCGAAGAAGATTGCTTCCCTGACGGTTCAGTGGAGGGGTCATCCGGTCGAGGAGGCGACTTGGGAGACCGATCATGATATATGCAGCCGCTATCCTCATTTTTTCACCACTTCAAGTATGTCTCTATGCTCATTCGAGGATGAACGATTGTTTTAAGAGGGGTAGGATGTAATGGCCCGGCCGGTCGTTTTGAGTATATTAGCCATGATCCCTTGTTTACTGCTTTCCTCGTACCTTTTCTGCTTATGTGACTTGTCGGGAATTTGTTGTTGTGGTTTCAGAGTGAATTGGGATACTTAGTCCCTAAAACGGAAGCTTAAGTCTTAGAATTTTGACCATAGTTGGAACTGTGTGAAGATGACACCAGAATGGAGTTTTGTCGATTTCGTTAGATCCGTTGGGTAATTTTCGACTTAGGAGCGTGTCTGGAATGTGAATTGGAGGTCTATAGCTAAATTAGGCTTGAAATGGCAAAAGTAGAATTTTTGGGAAGTTTGATCGGTAGTGGACTTTTTGATATCGGGGTCAGATTCAAATTCCTGAAGTTGGAACATGTCCGTAATGTCAAATATGATTTGTGTACAAAATTTGAGGTCAATCGGACGTGATTTGATAGGTTTCGGCATTGGTTGTAGAAATTTAAAATTTCAAGTTCATTAAGTTTGAATCAGAGGGTGGTTCATGTTTTTTAGTGTTTTTTGATGTGATTTGAGGGCTCGACTAAGTTTGTATGGTGTTTTAGGACCTGTTGGTATGTTTGGTTGAGGTCCCGGGTGCCTCGGGTGAGTTTCGGATACTTAACGGATCGAAATTTGGACTTGTGTAATTGCTGAAGCTTTCAAGTTTCTAGTGTAATCGCACCTACGGTGGGGTGTCCGCAGGTGCAGACACGCACGTGCGAGAGGCCAAGCGCAGAAGTGGGATTGAGGAGATGGCCAGGGGTCACAGGTGCGAGGGAATTTCCGCATCTGCCAGCCCATAGATGCGCTTGAAGTTCCGCAGATGCGGAGAGTGAGCTGAAAGGGGAGACCGCCGAAGCGGACCACTGTCCGCAGGTGCGCACAAGCAGGTGCGACCACCTGATCACAGAAGCTGTCCCGGTCACCTTGAGCCAGTTCCGCACCTGCGATGGAAATTCCACAGGTGCAGCATCGCAGGTGCGTCATCGCAGGTGCGACTGGTGGTTCGCAGGTGCGAGATCGCTGGGCAGAAAATAGGAAATTTTGAGGGTTTGGTCTCATTTCCAATATTGGGACTTTGAGAGCTCGGATTGGGCGATTATTTGAGGGATTTTCTGAGAAATATTTTGGGTAACGATTCTTAACTCCTTTATGGTTATATTCCACTAATCTATGGTTGATTTCATCATTTAATTTCGGATTTGGATTAAAATTTTGGGGAAAATGGGAAGAAGTTCTTCAACTAAGATTTTGGGTTTTGATTGAGATTTTGACATCGGATTTGGATAATTTTGATACGAGTGAATTCATGAGGGAATGGGTG
This sequence comes from Nicotiana tabacum, assembly GCF_000715075.1. Taxonomy (NCBI): domain Eukaryota; kingdom Viridiplantae; phylum Streptophyta; class Magnoliopsida; order Solanales; family Solanaceae; genus Nicotiana; species Nicotiana tabacum. The sequence goes on along the minus strand of NC_134083.1, from coordinate 12,414,366 downwards.
TTCATATTTTGTGACGTTTACCCGATTGCGAGACGTGGGATTAGGGAGACTTTTTGGGGTAATTTTTTAATTTCTTGCTTTAGCTTTGATTTCATTAATTAGATTAATTTCTTATAGTTATATTTATGGTATGTAATTGATTTTTGGCTAAATTTGGGCCATTTAGAGTCGGATATTCGTGGAAAAGGTATTGTTACCGATTGGTTGAGCTTGGTTCGAGGTAAGTGGCTTGCCTAACCTTGTGTGGGGGAAATCCCCTTAGGATTTGGTACGGTTGTGATATGTGATCGTCATGTACGTGAGGTGACGAGTACATACAAGGGCTATTTGTTGTAAAACCCGATTTATTTTACTGAGTAGCAACCTGTTTTTCCTTAAATTTGAGTTATACCGTTTAAATGAGTATTAGTCGGTTTTCATTCTTAATTGAGCTATTCCAATATGTGTAGTTATCCTGCTTAGTTTAATATCGCATGTCTACCTGCTTTAACTACTCATTTGAACTCTGTGAAGCATGCCTAGTTGATTTCCTACTTTTCCTTGTTCTTTATTAGTATAACTGTAGAAATCTTGCTGTTAACTGTTGTATTTATCGGTTTGAGCTATGTGTTTACTTTTGAGACTACGAGGCGGTTCCTCGGGAATTCTCCCTGCACATTTATTTTTGAGACTACGAGGCGGTTCCTCGGGAGTACATTTACTTTTGAGACTACGAGACCGTTCCTCGGGAGTTCTCCCTGCACATTTATTTTTGAGACTACGAGGCGGTACCTCGGGAGTTCTCACTGTATATTTACTTTTGGGACTACGAGACAGTATCTCGGGAGCGCCCCCTATTGTTATATCATTGTACGGTGTAGTTATTGCTTTGTGAATATTTGTTGTTAACTTATCCGTTTTACTTCATTTTTATTATAGCATATGTGGTATACTCATGCTACTCTTCTGCACATATTTTGTGTGTAGATCCAGGTACTTCTTATCAGCCTAGCTACTAGCTGAGAGTGCTTGCTGTTGTACGGAGACTTCAAGGTATATCTGCTGCGTCCGCCGACCTCGGAGTCCCCATTTATTCGCTCCTATGTCATTTACCTTCCTTATTTTTTTTATTAGACTCTGGTGTATAGAGATTCTAGTTTTCCTTCTATAGCTTGTGACTTACGATGTTTCGGATTTTGGGAAGACTGTGTATTTATAAAGTATTGGTTATTGTACATGCCGAGCGGCATTGTTACTAGTTACTCAGTTATCCGGTATTGTTAGTCACCAAGTTTTTTTTTCGTTTTGTATTTTTTCGCAAACTTATTAGGCTTACCTAGTCGTAGAGACTAGGTGCCGTCACGACAATATACGGAGGGAGTTTGGGTCGTGACAAGATTTTTCCTAACCTCCCATGAACATCAAAACTTGGTCTATTAGAATCTTGATTTTAAATTCTGTGTTTTTTATTACAATACTTTTTGATTTTTTCGTAAGACTCCTTTTTATATTATGTGGTGAAGTTGTTCCGCAAGTAAACACTCAATCCTCCCCCCCCCCCCCCCCGCCCTTATGTGTACCCCTATGTGTTTTATCAATACAGGTGGTTTATGTTATAATGTGAATAGATGCAGATAAGTAAATTAAAATTGGGATGACTCCAGCTTCACGCTTGATTCGACCATTAAATTTCTTTATCTTCACTCTATTCTTTAACATACAAAAATATCTAACTTGGACTTGACTGAAACAACGAAAGGACTAACGGAATCAATTTGAAAACATATAAGAAGATTGAACATACAATATGTATATACAAGGCAGCCTATTTTGTAATAGATCAGCCAATTGGTTGACTTTTGAATTTCCAGAAGAGTTGGTCACTGATCTTGAGAAAACATAACCTTAAAAAGAAAAAGACACATCAGTTCCCTTCTTTTTGTTTAAATGTAATTTATACTTAATAGTATACTATTATTAAGTAATAATACTTATTTAAATTATATTCATATCCATGGTAAAAATTCACGACATCCAAAAATAATTGTTTTGCTTCTGGACAATGTGTTTTAAAGTTTGGTTCTTGAAATGGTGGCTATTGTTCCAAACGGTGAACATGCTATTAAAATTTCTCCAAATAGGTGGCTTTTATCAATTATACACTAATTGACCCCATTTAATTAATTAATTGATTAGTGTATTTAGATTAATTTATTTAAAAGGGTATTATGGTAATTTGGCTTTTCAATTAAGGGGCTCCCACTTTTATAATATATAAACGCCTAGGATATTGTAACGGGCAAAGATTTCTTTGCTTTTAGCTCGCGGCCGAACTATTTACATTCGATAGTCGCAAAAGTGTATAAATTTTGTATATTTTTTATATATAATATACAAAAATATATACACATACACACATATACTAGTCTTAAGGTGCGCGCATTGCACGTATATCCTATTTCAATAAGTATAAAGTTTTTAAAAATCATATAAATATTATATAAAAATAGAAAATAAAATTTAAAGAAAAACTGTAAATTCTTAAAAATAATGATCGTTGATCCTATTTAACTAACTCAATAACGGAAACTATTATACCTAAGTCAATACATTCAAATAAAAATTTACTCCACTTATATAATTTTATTCGATTTCACAAGTCATCATGTTTTTATTTATAATACTTCCTTCTTAGTTTTTAGGCATGTATTTTGTGCGTGTACCATATATCAATGACTACATAATTTTTAAAAATTATTAAATAATACATTTGGATAACAAAATAAAATTAAAAAGTATAAGTTTCTGAAAATAATGAATGTTAATTCAATTTAACTAGCTCAATCACGAAAGAAATATATTTCATTATGAATTTTGACGTTCTCTCTAATTATCGTTGTAACGACCTGATCGGTCGTTTTGAGCTCTAGCGCGACATTCAGCAGTTTGAGGTCATTAGTAGCTTCGCTTCGGATATTATGACTTGTACGTATGGTCGGAATTGGAATTCGGGAAGTTCGGAGTTGATTTGGAGAGAAAATTCTAATTTCAGAAGCTTTAAGTTGGAGGAGTTCGCTAAGAGTTGATTTTTGAGTAAACGACTTCGGAATCGGGATTTGAAGGTTCCAACATGTTCGTATGATGATTTCGGACTTGGGCGTATATTCGGGTCGAGTATCGGGTGGCCCGTGAGTATTTCGGCACTTATCACGAAAAGTTAGTATTTTGAAGGCTTAATAATTTCCTAAGTTTGGGTTGGAATGGACTTTTACGTTATCGATGTCCGTTTGGGATTCTGAGCCTGAAAATAGATTCGTTTGGTGATTTTGATCTTATGAGTGTGTCTGAACGTTGATTTGGAGGTCCGTAGGTCATTTCGGCGTCAATTGGCGAAAGTTAGAAATTGGGATGATTTTGAGAAGTTTTACCGGGAGTGAACTTTTTGATATCGGGGTCGGATTCCGATTCCGGAAGTTGGAGTACGTCTGTAATGTCAATTATGACTTGTGTGCAAAATTTGAGCTCAATCGGACGTGATTTGATAGGTTTCGGCATCGATTGTAGAAGTATTGGAGGGTGGTTCGTAGTTTCGATTTTGTTTGATGTGATTTGAGGCCTCGATTAAGTGCGTGTCATGTTTTGGGATGTGTTGGTATATTCGGTTGAGGTCCCGAGGGCCTCGGGTGGATTCCGGATGGTAAACGGATCGAATTTGGACTTGGAGGAATGCTGGAGCTGCTATCATCTGGTGTAACCACACCTGCGAAGTTTTGGCCACAGGTGCTGAGCCGCAAAAGTGGCCAGAGGGTCGCAGAAGTGAAGACCGCAGGAGCGGACCAGTGGCGCAGAAGCGAAGTCCACAGGTGCAGGCCATTTGGCGCAGAAATGCATGTGCACCTGCGGTGGAATTGGCGCAGAAGCGGGCTGGGTAGTTGGGGGACCTCCACAGAAGCGGAAATTGTTGCGCACCTGCGGAACCGCAGAAGCAGTCTAGTGAGCACAGGTGCGAAGGTCGCCTGGGCAGAATACATAAGTTAGCCAGATCGGGTTTTGGCTCATTTCATCTCATTTCTTCCATGGGAGCCGACCTAGGAGCGATATTGGAGCACCATTTTCACCATCAATCATGAGGTAACTGATTTCTACAAGTTGTGAGTTAAATACAAGGTTTATACATGGATTTAGACATGAAAATTTGTAGAAATTTGGGATTTTGAAGAAAAACCTAGAAATTAGTATTTTTGAATTTTGACCATGAAATTGGACATGGAATTGGAAATAAATTATATATTTTAGTTCGTAATGCTATGGGGTAGTGTTTATCTTCGAAAAGTTTCGGAATCCGGACACGTGGGCCCGAGGGTTGCTTTATCGATTCTTCGAGCGGAGTTGAAAATTATTATAAATTAAATTATAATGAGTATTACAGTATATAATTATGGATTTGCACATTTATTGACTAGTTTTGGAGCAATGGACATCGACTTGAGTTGTTGGGAAGGCTTTGGAGCCGCTTAGAAAATTTCAGAGTAAGGTAAGTCTCTTGTCTAACCTTGTAAGAGAAAATTTTCCCCATATGTGATTTACATTAATAATTGTTGCTAATTGTGGGGGCTACGTAGGCGCAAGGTGACGAGAGTCCGTGCGTAGCTACTAATTATGCTATGTTCGGATAGTTTAGGACTCAAAACGTGACTTACTTGTAATAATTGCATCCTTTAGAGGATATATTAAAAGATCGAAATTTCATATACTTGAATTTTTGTGTGAATTATTTAATTATTAATAGAAATTGTACATCATTATTTGTTAGCCCTATTATAATAACTTCTCATTCCGGAGGTTCATAAGAAAATGTCCTCCTTTCTTGTTGAGCGGGCTGAACGCCTCAGCAATATAGATACATCTATGGATACCTTGACATTTATTGCAACTTGTGAAGCTAATTGATAAATTGAAAATTTATTGAAATTGAAGGAAATAATTATTTCTGCTTGTTAGGGAAATCATTGTTGATTACATAAATCATGCTTATTTAAATATTTATATTTTTAATATTATTGACCGTAGTGAGTGTCAAAGTCGACCTCTCGTCACTACTTCTTTGAGATTATACTTGATACTTACTGGGTACACGTTGTTTACGTACTCATGCTACGCTTGCTCCACATTTTTGTGCAGGTACATATATATTTAGTGATCTTTTGGGCGCAGAGGCGCAGCTATTGCGGAGACTTACGGTGAGCTGTAATTTCATGTTACGAATCCGCAGCATACAAAGTCTCCATCAGTGTTATTTACATACTACTGTCTAATTTGTATTCTAGACAAATGCTGTATTTTATTTTACTTCCTAGTTGATGCTCATGCACTTGTGACACCGGGTTTGGGGGATACTTATGGGTTGTTTAGTATTGTAGTTGTGAAAACATTTCCATTTACTCTGTGAATTTTATCTCTTATTATTTAATTGAAAGAAATTATGATTTCAAAAATACTAAAATGAGTAATTAAGTTAATCAATTATTGTTGGCTTGCCTGACAGCGGTGTTAGGTGCCATCACGACCTTTAATGGATTTTGGATCGTGACAACATGGTATCAGAGCACTAGGTTCACTTAGGTCTCACGAGTCATGAGCGAGTCTAGTAGAGTCTTGCGAATAGGTACAGAGACATCTGCACTTATCTTCGAGAGGCTACAGGACTGTTAGGAGCACCTCCCTTCTTGATTCCTCATCGTGCGATTTGTTTCCTTTGAGGCTTATGCCTTCATTCCCTTCCCATTCAATCTTATGCGACGTGAAGCACTAGTTATAAATTTGGAATCGAGGAATTTTAATGGCACTACTGATGTAGTACAGGATGTTTCTCCCTGCATATTCGATTAGGCTAATGTCATTGCCTTGCGGAAGGATGTTCTGCCATTTCAGCTCAGTAGCTGTATTTCTGATGATTTTGAGGATATGCACCAATTGCTATGAAATTCATGAGTTGTTATCACACAATGTTGATGTTATGGTAGGATACTTGTCTATGCGTCGGGGCAGTGAATGATTTGAAAGGAGGTTTTTCTCAATACATGATTCAGAGGTTCAGTGTTTTATTTCCAGCGGAGGAAAGGCAATCGGACTATGAATGGTCAGGTCGAGTTAATGGAGTAACGAGACTTGGTATTTTCAAAGCATGGTGGAATTTTCATCGGTAATGTGGCGTCGTTATCCTTTCTGAATGTGTTAAGTTTGCTGGTGTCATGGTTTTCTTCCATTCACCTTTGGGGCAGGGTATTGTGAAGTGGTGCCGGGGAAACGGCTGTCAGAGGTCGCAGTGTGCTATGGTTCAGAATTGAATCGGTGATCCTAATGCAGATGGCTCAAGGAAGATGATTTTCGGGGAGGTTTAGGGTTGGCGGTGATCGGTTGGTTCAGGTGCTACAGAGATGGATTTTGAATTAAGGAAAAAACTAGGCAGCGAAGGATGAGGAAGGACATGTGGGCTCAGGATGGTTTATTGATTTTGTAGTAATTGTATTCAACACAGCATCATTGGAAGGTGTCAGCATGGAAATTTCCACAGGTGAGCTATCTCCTGCGAGCTGGTTAACAGTTGCGTGGTGTCGACGAAACTCCTACAAATAATTCTACTGGCTACCGGTAAGGGATCGAATATGTGAATGTGGCTAGCGATTCAGAGTGCTCATGAAATATTTAACAGAAAGGTTGCAAGAAATTTTGGCAGGTTGGTTGTGCAAGATCATGTCACAGGGGAATAAGGAGTATTGGTGGGTTCCAGGGTTATGCAATGGTAGCTTCAAGCTAAGTTGGAGAGCCCCACTGTCTACAATTTTATTGCGTGGTTGTCTACTTATGAGGTTTCTGTTTATCAGTGTATTGGTGGGTTATTACGACTAAGGAAAGAAAACAGTAGTGGTAATTGAGCAAAGGATTTGGGGAATGTGTGCTATATTTGGCCTTATCGATTCATGTCCAGGCTTTGGGAAGACTCGGAGTTTAGGTTTCGTGTAGATGTGATGTACAAGGAAGGTGATTTGGCCGGGTGCTTCTTCGAGAGAGTGTTCATGTGCTAGCAGAGCCTCGGAGTTGATTATATTCGGGACCAGGTCGAAATGGGTGAATCTCAACAACGGTCCTAGTGGATTCAAAAGTTAAAGTGCGGTGCCTAAGGATTTTGAGTATGTAGTATGGTTAAATGTCGGTCTTTTGCAGCGAGTTATGAAAGGGGTTTGGGGTGTTCTATGTTATCTTCGGTCTGCGGTGTAGCATTGGAGGAATGGGAGAAAAGGACTCCAAATTTATAAAGAGGAATTATCAAAATGGGTGTACCAGTTGAAAATGCGAATATGCACACAAGGAGGGTATGAGATGGTTCGTGGGTTTTGAGACAATGTGGTCTTGTGAAATGGGGTCACTCAGGACGAGTGCGGATTTGGTTCGTTACATTTGAGCCGAGCTATTATTATTATTATTTCTAAGGAAAGTAGGGAATAAATTGGAAGAAGCGGGGTCGGTTAGTAATGGTTGAATCAGCATGATTGTGGTAGTGATCAGTTTCGTTAGCGTGAAGTTATACATGTAGTTTGTGGTTGTACACTTAGGCTTGAGCGCCACCACCACCTAGTTGATTTGGGAGGTATTTGATTCGAATGGCTTTGTTGTGTAAATGGATCTCGGAAGAGTTATGGCGGCTTAGATCACAACTTGAGGTTTGTATTTTTCTAAGAATATGGGAATTTAGTCGCGTATTGCAATGGTTCTCCTGGAACAAGTAAAGTGAAAGGTTTCTATATGATGAAGCGTGTATCCTATTAATGGTTCAGGAGTTATGATGAAATTCTTGAGTTTTTGTGTGTTGGTAAGATAGGTGCGGTGAGCGGCATGAAATTTGAAAGTTGAGGATCAAGGTTGCAGTTCGGTGTTGACAGGGATGTCACGAGCTCGGACGAGTAGGGAAGGTGTCACGCCCCATCCTAGGGAAGCGCGACCGACGCTCAACTGAGTGAACCCAGCCGAGCAAGCCTGTTAGATACTTTCTACCCAACTAACCCATGATCAAGAAAATACATGATTTCATTAATTATACAGTAGGAATCTCATTCATACAATCCTAAGTCATTTCATTAATCATTGCGCTTTTAAGTCCCAAAATACACATTTCTTAAAGTTCAAGTGGAACAAGTGATCAAACACAACATGACCTATTTAACATTCCCAACACTCATATACAACCCACAGAGTGTCTACGGAGCCTCTAAAGATACAAAAGAGAGTAAAGATGGTGCCGACAACAAGGCCCCGGCTATACCTCAAAAGTGACCATAATATAAACAAAAGGTACAATACATGACCCCGGAATGAAATGGGGCTCACCGAGTCCGCTGAAAAGAGAATGCAGCACTATATGTGATCCGCACTGTCTGCTATGTAACCACTTGCATCAATTTAAAGATGCAGCGCCCCCGGCAAAAGGGATGTTAGTACCGTCGAATAGCACTAGTATGTATAGCTAAACACCACTCAATAGAATGAATAATAACATAAGAGGAACAGTCAAGAATTAAATAAGGGCTTCAAATAATAGTAAAACAACAAGTTAAGGATAATATACATTTTCAAGACAATATCCGTATTACTAGGTTGGGTGACCTTTAGTACCGATATTCCACAATTCACAATACCTCCGTACTCTTACACGGAGTCCGATCTCGGCCCGATCGTCTAGGCCACCTCATCTGAGACATTACCACAATTTCATTATAACTTTCCAGCACACTACCGCCATGTATGCGGCATGGCGTCCGATCACGACCCGATCGGCTAAGACATTTCATTTGAGACATTACCACAATTCCATTCACAATACAAATGTGTTATTACACGGAGTCCGATCTCGGCCCGATCGGCTAGGCCATCTTATTTGAGACATTACCACAATTTCCGGCACATAGGGGCCTTTCATACAATTTGGCAAAACAACTTTTATTTCAATCTTGACATGAAGTCTTAACATTCCTAACACATATTCCACATTTTGAACATATTCTCAAATGGCAAGATGACATGATGAAGCATTTAGCATAAGCACTGAACAACATCCTTCAACACAGCTATATTAAGAAAAGCCAATTCGATAATGATCAAGAACTTACTCCGATTACATGAACACCATGGGATTCGATTCTAAGAAGAAGGGGGTTTAGCCAACATACCTCAATTGAGCCTCTTAAAACTCTAAGATATTCCGAAATATTAGCAACTTCAATCTATTTAAGCAATATAATAAAATTGAACCAAAAATTAGGAAGATGAACATGGTTTTAGCTCATTTGAGCATACTATCAAACACTAAGTGTTCATCAATGTTTTAAGGCTCTTTTGTGGAAGATTCCATCATTTCCTAACCCACTCTCTACCATTATTAGCTCACAATCTTCCCACATACTATAAGGATGCATGCATGCAAGGTAAGCACTCCCATCCCCATGATTTACCTTACTAATGGCCCATTCTAGTTACATTTTGAAATTAAGAGTTTGGGTGATAGAATCTTACCTCTTAGGAAGAAGACCTAGGTGCCTCTCTTGATAATCTTTAAGATTCCAAGTGAGAATTGGAGAGAAATGTGATGAAGGTCACTTCTCCCACAAGGACCCTCTATCTCACTCTAAAAATATCAGAAAATATGATCAAAATGGTCCATGGGGTGTATAATGGTCCATGGGGTGTATATCAGAAGGTCACTGCCTCACTCTGCAGCCGTTATGCTGTCCACAGAGTGATTCTGCGGTCGTATAATGGACCGCAGAAACACATAACACTGCCAAACATTTTTCTTTACTTTTCAATTCATTGTTCAACCCAAAAAGTCCGAACCGATTTCTATAATACACAACACGTAAAACCAATTCGGCACCACAAAACATTATTATTATTCTTTTCTTTTGCAAAATTTTACTGGGCCTTATAGAAGGATTTAGATGTTTAGAGTAAGCTGGTATTGTCTTTAGCGTCACCGAGATCAGTGTCCTGCATGAGAGGCTTTGTGTACTGATTTGTGGATTTTTGATTTGCTTTACAGCATTAGTATGGCCGGTGGTATGGATGTGGAGACTTGTTACCTGGTGCGGAAGGTCAGGGGAGTGTATTCCGCGGGAGGATTGTATGAGTGTGACACGTAGTCACTGGTTGATTAAAGATTGGGACCAAGTATGGAGATTGTGGTACTATCACTTATGTGGAAATTTGTGCCTGAAGGGCGCTCGGTTCATTTGGTTGTGGACTGTGGAAGGTTGCTCCGGAATTGACGGTTATTCTTGTGTGTCATGGGAAAGAGGGTTATTGTGGATCCTTGAAAGTTTATTAGCCTAGTGAGGTACGATCAGAATCGGCTTGAGGTCCGTGAATGGACTTAAATGTGAATGTGAGCTCTATATTAGGCCGGACATGTTCCTTTAAGCATAGCGTTGGTTACGGAGGAGTCTTTGAGCTTTAGATTCTATTTATGTCGTCAGCTATTCCATGTAATACTTTATTGTGCCATGTGGGTTGTGAGACGGCTTGATTATTCGTACATGTGTTGTGGTCCCGTGTAGCTTGCGGTGTTATATGAGCAAGATGGCTATCGAGATACAGGTCATTTATTGCACCTTAGTCGTGCTTGCGTTTTGTAGCGTATGGTGCTACCCATCTCCCTAGGATTTGTATTATGCACTTGGCGTGCTTATGGTCAATATTCGGGCATTTCGTGAGTATGAGCGTTACAACTCGATGTGTGTTTTCTTTATATTATTATGTGTGGATTGGGTGGCACGCCGCCACGAGTATATTTTTTGGATCGGGTGGCATGCCGCAACGGGTATCATGCATGCATCGGGTTGCACGCTGCAACAGTGTGATGTTGAGTACAGTTCCCCACATCTATTCTTGTGTGTTCTGTTTCTCATTTCTGAGGAAGGTTCATAACATCCTTTTAGTTGTTTAATTAGTTACGTGGGTTGAGTAGTTCCTTCCAGAATTCAGTTTCCTTATGTATCACATTCGAGTTTGTAGCTTGTGGGCACATTGTGGCATCAAATGAGATTTTTGGCAGTATCTGAGGTGGCCTAATGCCTAAGCAGCTTATGCTGGGTGAGGCGAGATTATTGGACCTGGGATCAGTGCGATCAGATTTATATGAAGTATATTAAAGAGAAAATATCTTTATTTGGTTCATCAAGAGGTAATGGTTCTTGTCAAGAGGAGAAACTCGATGATTTGTTGACTCTGCAGTTGGTTATGAATTTCTACACGCTCTTCCGTCGTGGCAACATTGCAAGAGTTGGAACAGGACTTATATGTGTCATGAGGTGTGTTATGGGCATCAGATTCACGGAATTTCGGCTATTGTAATCGGAGGATGTTATATGGTCATGTGAATTATGCGTTGCATGGTGTGAGATCAATAAAGGTAAGCAATCCTGTATTGGTGCAAGTGCAACGTGTAGTGATTGATACGGTGTTTGTATGTTGGGAACATGCCTGGCGGAGAATTCCGGATGATGGAATTTGGCTCTAAGGCTTATTTGACTAAATAAAAGGGAGGATTTTCAGACTGGCTCAATCTAATGTGCTCAACTGGGTTGTGGTAGCATGGGTAGGTGCACGAGGTGTTAAACAATGATTTCGGACAACTCCAGAGCAGTTCTTAGCACGTTCGAGGACGAACGTATGTTTAAGTGGGAGAGAATGTAACGACCCGACCGGTCGATTTGAGCTCTAGCGTGTCATTCGGCGGTTTGAGGCCATGAGTAGTTTCGCTTCGGGTATTAGGACTTGTACGTGTGGTCGGAATTGGAATTTGGGAAGTTCGGAGTTGATTTGGAGATAAAATTCTAATTTCAGAAGCTTTAAGTTGGAGGAGTTCGCTAAGGGTTGATTTTTGAGTAAACAACCTCGGAATCGAGATTTGAAGGTTCCAACAGGTTCGTATGATGATTTCAGACTTGGGCGTATGTTCGGGTCGATTATTGGGTGGCCCGGGAGTATTTCCGCACTTATCACGAAAAGTTAGTATTTTGAAGGCTTAATAATTTCCTAAGTTTGGGTTGGAATGGACTTTTATGTTATCGATGTCCGTTTGGGATTCCGAGCCTGGGAATAGTTTTGTCACGACCCAACTCCATGTCAGGCTGTGATGGCGTCCAGCACCGTTGCTAGACAAGCCAACAGTGAACAACTTAGTGATTTTCATTTTTTGTTTATTAAGCAATTCCAACATTTAGCTTTACTTACATTTAAAGCATTTGATAAATAAAGGATTTTTAAGGCAAACAAACGGAACATCTAAAAGCAGTTATAACTATTGAATTACAACCCAAAAATCAAAGTCTACTAATATGTGTCAATATCTGGTGTCACAAGTGTGTGGGAAACTAGTAAAATATACAAAAGATGACTATCATGCTGTCTGAAACAGAATAGACAGATATACAAAAAGGAGAAACTCTGGCATGCTGCTGAACGGCTCAGAAGGGGCAGCTCACCGTGAAGTCTCGGTCCAAGATTAGGTATGCGCGCCGGGTAGGTAACTAGATGCACCAGTCTCAGATCCTATACAATTAAGTACAAAAGTGTAGTATGAGTACATAAATAATATGTACCCAGTAAGTATCCCGCCTAATCTCGAAGAAGTAGTGACGAGGGGTCGACTTGACACTTACTAGGGCCAATAATAATGTGATTAAAGTGTTATGCTAAGTATAGATATCATGAATAATTCTGATAATTCAATAACAGGAAGAGATAAGTACTTCTTTCATAAATTTAAAATTTCAATTTCGGTCATATCGTTTAACCACTTACATTTTAAGGCATTTAAGCAGTATAAATCACGGAGAGTTCCAAATAATTAACATGCGCAATTATGCCGAGGTCGTACGGCCTGATCTAACAAAAATATTTAAATTGTGCACTGCCGGAGGGTCGAATGACGCGAACCATAGATGCATCTATTTACTACCGAGGCGCTCGGCCTGATCCATAAATAATAATTATTTTCAAGAAAGCACAAGTTTCTCATTTACAGTCAAGTATCTCATACAAACCTTCAAGTAAGTGAATTTAACCTTATACAATTCTTTTATCAATTATATCATGACTAAGTTATTATATTAGCAAGTAAGGGGACAAACATTCCAAGTATAGCATGATACGGGTCCTAAACTACCCGGACAATAACATAATAGTAGCTACGTACGGACTCTCGTCACCTCGTACGTACGTAGCCCCCACAATTAGGTACAAACATTTTATTTAATTCACCTATGGGGTTAATTCCCTCTTACAAGGTTAGAAAGGAGACTTACCTCGTCTCAAAGCCTACTTCCCAATTCAAGAACGTCAAACCTCCAAATTTGACACCATTTAAGTGATTACCTAACCTAAATTGCAAGATTCCTAAAATTCACCCTCTGGCCCACATGCTCGGATTCCAGAAATGTTTAAAGAAAGTTGTTACGTATAACCTTAGGAACATAAATATATGATTTTTACTAAATTCCATAACAAATTTCGTGGTTAAATCTAATTTTTATCAAAAACCTAGGTTTTCCATCTAACCCATGAATTCTACAAATTTACATGTTAAACTGTACCCATAATCTATGTATTAAACTCACATTAGGTAGGAATTACTTACCCTCAATAGCTAGGTTGAAACCTTCCTTTTTGAAGCTCTAAAATCCCCCAAGTGTGTGAAAAATGGGAGAAAAATGCCTAAGTCCTGTATTTAAAACAAGCTTCTGCCTAGCTGTGTTGCTCTTCTTCGCGAACACGGAAGAAGCCTCGCGTTCGCGAAGGCCTATGCTGACTGAGCATCGTGAACACGACAGCTCTTTTGCGAATGCGAAGTGCAAAGTTCACTGGCCCTCCCTGGCCCCATATCCCCTACGCGAACGCGAGTGGGGTTCGCGAACGCTATGGCCTAGGCTCACATGGCTTCACAGTGAGCCTGACCGCGAACACGAAGGTCAATTTGCCCACTGCCCCAAATCCTTCTTCGCGAATGCGATGGCCTTCTCGCGAACGCGAAGAAGGAAACCAGAACTAGAAAATCTGGTTTCTCAGATTTAGCTCCGGGCAGTCCGAAATACACCCGAGCCCCTCGGGACCCTGTCCAAAGGTACCAACAAGTCTGTAATCATAATACAGACCTACTCGAACTCTCGAAATGCGTAAAATAACAACAAATTCAAGAATCACACCCCAAAACCAAATTGGATCAATTTTTGAACTTCAAGTTTCTAAATCGATCCGAAAGCTTCGAATCATACTTAGACTACTCGGATGGAAACCAAATTTTACGTACAAGTTTTAAATGACATTACGGAACTATTCCCGGTCTCGAAATTCCATTTGGACCTCGATATCACCAAAACCCACTCCAAGCCAAATTTAAAGAACTTTTTAAAACTTTCAAGAACCAACTTTCACTATTAGGCGCCGAAATACTCCCGCGTCATCCAAAACCTGATTCGAACATACACCCAAGTCCGAAATTATCATATGAACCTATTGGAACCGTCAAATTATGATTCCGAGGTCGTTTACTAAAAATATTGACCGAAGTCTAACTTGGCCTTTTAAGCCAACCTTAAGGAACCAAGGGTTCCAATTCCAACCTAGACTCTTCCAAATCCCGAACAAACCATCCCCGCAAGTCATGAAATAGTAAAAACATGTACGGGAAGTCTTATTTAGTGGAATAGGGTTCTAAAAAGCAAAATGACCGGTCAGGTCATTACAAGGTCTTTTTGGTGATTCTAATCTTATGAGCATGTCCGGACGTTAATTTGGAGGTCTGTAGGTTATTTCGGTGTCAATTGGCGAAAGTTAAAATTTTTGATGATTTTGAGAAGTTTGACCGGGAATGGACTTTTTTATATCGGGGTCAGATTTTGATTCCGGAAGTTGGAGTAGGTCCATAATGTCAATTATGACTTGTGTGCAAAATTTGAGGTCATTCGGACGTGATTTGATAGGTTTCAGCATCGATTGTAGAAGTTTGAAATTT
This sequence comes from Nicotiana tabacum, assembly GCF_000715075.1. Classification (NCBI taxonomy): domain Eukaryota; kingdom Viridiplantae; phylum Streptophyta; class Magnoliopsida; order Solanales; family Solanaceae; genus Nicotiana; species Nicotiana tabacum. The sequence goes on along the minus strand of NC_134083.1, from coordinate 12,399,323 downwards.
CAAAGTTTATTAAACTTGAATTGGAGGGTGATTTGTAGTTTCGATGTTGTTTGATATGATTTGAGGCCTCAATCAAGTTCGTGTCATATTTTGGGACGTGTTGGTATATTTGGTTGAGGTTCCGAGGGCCTCAGGTGGATTCCGTATGGTAAACGGATCGAGTTTGGACTTGGAGGAATGCTGGAGCTGCTGTCATCTGGTGTAACCGCACCTGCAAATTTTTGGCCGCAGGTGCGGAGCCGCAAAAGCATCCAGAGGGTCGTAGAAGCAATTACCGTAGGCACGGACTAGTGGCACAGAAGCGAAGTTCGCAGGTGCGGGCCATTTGGCGTAAAAGTGCATGCGCACCTTCGGTGGAATTGGCGCAGAAGCGGGCTGGGCAGTTAGGGGACCTCTACAGAAGCGGAAATTGTTGCACACCTGCGGAACCGCAGAAGCGGTCCAGTGAGCGCAGGTGCGAAGGCCTCCTGGGCAGAGTACATAAGTTAGCCAAATCGGGTTTTGGCTCATTTCATCTCATTTCCTCCATGGGAGCCGACCTATGAGCAATTTTGGAGCACCATTTTCACCATCAATCATAAGCTAAGTGATTTCTACTAGTTGTGAGTTAAATACAAGGTTTATATATGGATTTAGACATAAAAATTTGTAGAAATTTGGGATTTTGAAGAAAAACCTAGAAATTGATATTTTAGATTTTGAACACGAAATTGGACATAGAATTGGAAATAAATTATATATTTTAGTTCGTAATGCTAGGGGTAGGGTTTATCTTTGAAAATTTTCTGAATCCGGGCACGTGGGCCCGAGGGTTGCTTTATCGATTCTTCAAGCGGAGTTGGAAATTGTTATAAGTTGAATTATAATGAGTATTAGAATATATAATTATGGATTTGCACATTTATTCACTAGTTTTGGAGCGATGGGCAACGGTTTGAGTTGTTGGGAAGGCTTTGGAGCCGGTTATGGAATTTCGGAGTGAGATAAGTCTCTTGTCTAACCTTTTAATAGGGAATTAACCCCATAGGTGATTTAAATTAATAATTGTTACTAATTTTGGGGGCTACGTACGCACGAGGTGACGAGTGTTCGTGCGTAGCTACTAATTATGCTATGTCCGGGTAGTTTAGGACTCAAAGCATGACTTGTAATAATTGCATCCTTTAGAGGAAATATTAAAAGATCTAAATTTCATATACTTGAATTTTTGTGTAAGTTATTTAATTGTTAATTGAAATTATACATCCTTATGTGTTAGCCCTATTATAATAACTTCTCATTCCGGAGGTTCATAAGAAAATGTCCTCCTTTCTTGTGGAGCGGGCCGAACGCCTCGGTAGTATAGATGCATCTATGGATCGTGCCGCACATCCCTCGCCAGTGTACACGACACTCTGGATCGGGTCGTACGACCTCGGCAGAAATCGTGCTTAATAATAATAATAATAATTACACGATACCTTGACATTTATTGCAGCTTGTAAAGCTAATTGATAAATTGGAAATTTATTGAAATTGAAGGAAATAATTATTTCTGCTTGTTAAGGAAATCATTGTTGATTACATAAATCATGCTTATTTAAAGATTTACATTTTTTAATATTATTGACCGTAGTGAGTGTCAAAGTCGACCTCTCGTCACTACTTCTTCGAGATTAGACTTGATACTTACTGGGTACACGTTGTTTACGTACTCATGCTACGCTTGCTGCACATTTTTGTGTAGGTACATATATGTTTAGTGATCTTTGGACGCAGAGGCGCAGCTATTGCGGGGACTTACGGTGAGCTGCATTTCCATGTTACGAATCTGCATCATACAAAGTCTCCATCAGTGTTATTAACATACTCCTGTCTAATTTGTATTCCGGACAGATATTGTATTTTATTTTACTTCCTAGTTGATGCTCATGCACTTGTGACACCGGGTTTTGGGGGAACTTATGGGGTGTTCAGTATTGTAGTTGTGAAAACATTTCCATTCTCTGTGTATTTTATCTCTTATTATTTAATTGAAAGAAATTATGGTTTCAAAAATACTAAAATGAGTAATTAAGTTAATCAAATATTGTTGGCTTGCCTAATAGCGGTGTTAGGCGTCATCACGACCGTTAATGGATTTTGGGTCGTGACAATCGCAGTTTTCTTATTTTCTTTTATACTCTTAATCATTTTTTGTTATTAATTGTTGAGTGTAGTTTTCAAATTTTATACATAAAAAAATCCGTTGAAGAGAAAACTATTTTTTGTGTATGATATAAAAATTGTACAAATATAATATCAACTGAATTATAGCCATGTTATATTATTCAAAATTCTTAGCTTTATAAAATTTTAAATATCAAGACTTCTAACATAGTTCAGATAAGATAGGATTTAATAAATAAGTTTTTAGTTTTTATTTTTACTTTTGGATATGAAATCAATTTTGTTTCAAAACCACGTACCTTTCAACTTCTTGATATTGATTTCCAAAATATTAGCAGTTTCGAATAGTTCAATACAAAAGATTTAATAAGAAATAATTTTTATTGATAGCAAAGTATTAAATATTATTTTAAAAATTAAAGAATATTTTAATCAACGTGTAATATATATTTAAAGGGAAAAGACGATCAATATATAGATATAGATAAATCAATATTAATCAACATGGTTGCAACATAAATTGCATTACTACATATACATTTTGTGCCGTGAGAATTATCCTTCGCCAAAAAGTTTACAATTACATAAAGGCATATGATGAAGTCATTGTGATTTTCGATATTGTTTGAGTTAAGTGTAAAATAAACGTGCAATAGATCTTTTTTTTTTTGTTTATCGGATTAAAACTTAAAAATAATCCTATCTCTTCTTTCACTCTGTTATATCGCATGTTATTTCTGAATGATTGAGTTGGTAGCATATTTGAATAAATTATTTAATAGTATATCCACGTATATTTGTTTAGCAAAGATGGTGAACTTTGACTTCGAAACTAATACATATTGATTAGTTAGTTCCAATATTAAGTATACAATTATCTTTAAACTTTTAAAAAAGTGTGAATATATATATTTGTAAGTAACTTGTTTCTGCAATGAACTAATAATTTAAGCTAATTTCAATCTCCTAACGAGTCATAAAATTAACGTGAAAGATATTAATTATACTTATGTTAGTACTTCAAGCAAGGAAATAATTTATACAATGTAAAACTTAATAAATTATAAATTTTTAAATATTAGGAGTTTCTACCGAGTTCAGATAAGGAAGGATTTAAGGTCCAAAATTTTAGGTTATTTAAATTCCTAATTATAGTAAAATAATAAAATGACTATTTTATCTAGTGTGAAATTAATTTTTAAAGGTTAAAAAAGGCAAACGACATTTTGCAAAGGGCTTTCATGCTTTTAATATAGTACTAGCTTCTACATACGTGCGTTGCATGATTGTGTCACGTCAATCACAAAAACTATTTTGAAAAATAATAATGAATCAATTGACGTTAAACACTCTTTAAGATTTTGAAATTAGTGCTAATATATTTATTCATAAAATGATTGCATGTCGCTTCAACCGACACAGTTGACCAATTTAATTTAGTTAGTTAGATAATATTTATGTTGGGTAATTCTGACTTTAGTTCAAACACGTATTAGAAAAGTACTACAGTTTTATCTAGTGAAAGTCATATATTGAAAGAATAACCAGGAATTAATATAGTTCTCTATCTTCAAGCTTTCTATTTGCAATTTGCTTCGTGCTTCATATTAAACAAACTCATCTCAAATCAATATTCACGTAGCATTGTCCTCACAAAAGCAGTCTATCTAGCATTGTCAAACAGGGGTGCTTATCGGGCGAATAATTATATTTAACGGTTCGACTAATCTGTTATCATATTATAAATGTAGCAATCCGCTAGCCATCCAATAAGACAATAGGCGGATTGGTATGGGATTAACAATTATCGGGCAGTTATCGGACGGTTTATCAGCTAAACCAAATAGAAATTTTTTGAACAATCCTAGTCTTGTGAATACCAAATGGCCAAACTGCATAGTTCACTGGCTTTTATCATTTCAACTTACCATTCATAATCCTTTGTACGTTACGCAATGAAGACTTGTTATGGAGTACATAGAACAATCTCTGAAACAAATATTTCGAATGCTCAATGAAGTATCCCAATCACTGCACCCAAATGAAACAGCAACCTTAATTATCAAGCTAAATAACAAGAATGGAGTAGAGAAGAAAGGACTGTTATTGTCACGACCTAAAATTTGCATGTCGTGATGGCGCCTATCTCAATACTAGGCAAGCCAACAACCTCAATAAAACACAATATCTTTTAAGTTTGAAAACATAATATTTGAATGCAATAGAAAACCTGTCAAATACGGATATAAAACACTCCCAAAACCCGGTGTCACTTAGTACATAAGCATCTAAATAATAAAAAAGTCTTACTGATAAAAATACTGTCTGAAAATATAGAACAGTACAATAACTGAAAGGAAGAGAGTCAAGGTCAGTGGACGCCAGGCAGCTACCTTGATAGTCTCCAACTGATAATACTCTGAGATCTAACAATCGTCGTGTCCGAAAGCACCTGGATCTGCATACGAGGTACAGAGTATAGTATAGTATGAGTACAACCAACTCAATAAGTAACAAGACTAACCTTTTGGGTTGAAAGTAGTGACGAGTTCAGCATGTACACTCCAATATAGAAATAACAGTACAGAAATGTAGGCATACTTTCAAGTTCAACAGTTAAACTCAATACAAGTAAAATAGATCAATACTGAATGATATGAGGAATATGACATCTAAGTGGAAAAACGTCGTGCACTCACGATCACAAATTACTCGGTCACTCAGTATTGTATATGGCCAATCCAGCCCAGGGAAGTTCCACTCCGTATATATACATCAACTGACAGTCAGTGACTCAGTACCGTATAAGGCCAAATCCAGTCCAGGGGTAAATTTATCCCCAAATTATAATGATTCGGACAAAATACATGTCCAGGGAAATCCATCACAAATATAAATAAGTAAGGCAAGTCCATGCCCTGGGAAGTCCATCCTGAATATAAATCATCTACGCTCATTGTGGGGGGTGCGGACTCCGGAAAGGATCATTGAGCCCAAGCATGATATAAAGCCGATATGGTATGCTGCAGGCGGGCAGCCCCAATCCATCTAATGATAAAACCGATATTGCCTGCTGCAGGCGGGCAACCCCAATCCATATAATAATAATATCTATATATATATATATATATATATATATATATATATATATATATATATATATATATGAAGCCGATATGGCATGCTGCAGGCGGGCAGCCCCGATCCCATAAATATCCTCACAATTTATGAACATGACTGAGTATGAAATGTACATTTTAAGATAATTAAAGTCACCAGAAACACGACCCTATGGGTCCCAAAATATAGATACGTAGCCTAAACGTGATCTTTAATACGAGTCTCAGCTCAATTTCTCTAACACGTGGAGAATATTCGGATAATAACATGTTTCTTTAATTTTTACAACTCCGCAGAATTATTTAAGTCAAAATATCTATGGTGCACACCCACACGCTCGTCACCTAGCATGTGTGTCATCTCAAACAATTGATATAACACAAAACTCAGGGATTCATACCCTCAGAACCAAGTTTAGAAATGTTACTTACCTCAAAACCGCGTAATTCTTTATTCCTCTATGCCTTTGCCTAGCGAATTGGCCTCCGAAAGCCTCTTATCTACTCACAATTAATTCGATTCAGTCAATAAAAATTATTGAAATTAATTCCATATGAAAATACTAATTTTAAAACAAAATCCGAAATTTAACTCAAAAATCGCCCGTGGGGCCCACGACTCGGAACCCGACAAAACTTACAAAATATGAATGCCCATTCAACCATGAGTCCAACCTTACCAAATTTACCAAATTCTGACATCAACTCGACCTCCAAATCTTAAATTCTTATTTTAAAATCCCTAGGCCCAAATCCTCTAATTTCACCTCAAAAACACGTAATCTAGTCGAAATACTCAATGATAATCCAACATTATTGACTAACAATGATCATAAGTGACTTACCTCAAGTTTTTCCATGAATTATCTTTGAAATCGCCCAAAAACCGTGTTGTAAATGTCCAAAAATGAAAAAAAATACGGAACCCTCTATTTTTGTAGCATGTCCAGTGTTTTCGCTTCTGCGGAATATTTAACCGCATATGTGGTCTCGCGGGTGCGAGAAACCAACCGCTTCTGCAATTTGCCAAGGCTGGCCTCTCTTCACTTCTGCGGTCTCCATCTGCTTCTATGAGGAGCAAGCCGCTTCTGCAGGCTCGCTTCTACGAGGAGCAAGCCGCTTCTGCGGCCTTTGCGCTTCTGCGGTCGCACAGTTGCAGATGCGACACCGCTTCTACGAACAATCTGCTCGCTTCTACAGCCTCTGTCTCAACCCATGCCTGGTCTCTTCTACGATGAAGCACACACTTCTGCGAGCTCCCACCTGTAAGCCAATTTCCGTAGGTGCGATTGCATCAGTAGGTATCAGCAAGTTTCAATTGTTCTAAGTCCAAATTTGATCTGTTAACCATCTTAAACTCACCCGAGGCCCCTGGACCTCAACCAAATATACCAACAAGTCCTAAAATATTATACGAACTTAGTCGTATCTTCAAATCACCTCCAACAACATCGAAAACACGAATTACCCACGGATTCAAGCCTAAGAAACTTAAAAATTTCCAAATTCTACAAACGACGCCGAAACCTATCAAATCACATCCGATTGATCTCAAATTTTGGACACAGATCAAAAATGACCCCACGAACCTATTGCAACTTCCGGAATCGGAATCCGACCCCGATATCAAAAAGTCAACCCCCCGGTCAAATTTCCCAAAAATTCGACCTTCGTCATTTCAAGCCTAATCCCACTACGAACCTCCAAATAATTTTCCGGACACGCTCCTAAGTCCAAAATCACCATACAGAGCTACTGGAATCATCAAAATTCGAATCCGAGGTCATTTACACATAAGTCAATATCCGGTCGACTTTTCTAACTTAAGCTTTCCATTATGAGACTAAGTGTCTCAATTCATTCCGAAATCTCTCTAAACCCGAACCAACTAACTCGATAAGTCATATAACAGCTATAAAGCACAAATAGAGCAGTAAATTGGGGAATGGGGCTACAACTCTCGAAGGACCGACAGGGTCGGTACATCACCCCCCTCTTAAACAAATGTTCGTCCTCGAACGGGTCTAGAAACATACCTGGACTCTCAAATAGGTATGGACATCTGCTCTGCATCTCCCCCTCAGTCTCCCAAGTAGCCGCCTCAATGTGCTGACCTCTCCACTGTACCTTTACTGAAACTATATCCTTTGACCTCAACTTCCGAACTTGCCGATCCAAAATGGCCATTGGCTCCACATCATAAGTCAAATCACCATCCAACTGAATCGTGCTGAAATCCAAAACATGAGACGGATCATCGATATACTTCCAGAGCATAGAAACATGAAATACTTGATGCACACTCGACAAGCTAGGTGGCAAATTAAGCTTGTACGCCACCTCCCAATCCTCTGAAGTACCTCAAAAGGCCCAATGAACCGAGGGCTCAACTTTCCCTTCTTCCTAAACCTCATAACACCCTGCATAGGTGAAACCTTCAGCAGAACCTTCTCCCCTACCATGTAAGACACATCACAGACCTTCCTGTCGGCATAGCTCTTCTGTCTGGACTACGCCGTGTGAAGCCGCTCTTGGATAAATTTAACCTTGTCCAATGCATCCTGAACCAAGTTTGTACCCAATAGCCTAGCCTTACCGGGCTCAAACCAAAATCAACCTGGGTGAAAATGATCCCAAGAACCCCCAAAATCAATGACACAAGCGTGTAGAATGTCCTCCAATATCTGAATAGTGCGCTCGGACTATTCGTTTGTCTGAGGGTGAAATGTTATGCTCAACTCAACCTGGGTGCCCAACTCTCGATGCACGACTCTCCAAAACTGCGATGTAAACTGTGTGCCTCTATCTGAAATGATGGAAACTCGTACACCGTGAAGGCAAACAATCTCTCGGGTGTAAATCTCAGCCAACCGCTCCGAAGAATAGGTAGTACCAACTGGAATGAAGTGCGCGGACTTGGTCAGCCGATCCACAATCACCCAAATGGCATCAAACTTCCTCGAAGTTTGTGGGAGTCCAACTACAAAATCCATGGTAATCCGCTCCCACTTCTACTCTGGAAGTTCTTACCTCTGAAGCAACTCACCCGGTCTCTGATGCTCGTACTTCACCTGCTGACAGTTAAGGCACCGAGCTACAAACCCCACTACATCCTTCTTCATCCTCCTCCACCGATAGTGCTGCCTCAAGTCCTGATACATCTTCACGGCACCCGGATGAATGGAATAACCCGAACTGTGGGCCTCCTCAAGAATCAACTCGAGTAGCCCATCCATATTGGGCACACAAATCTGACCCTGCATCCTCAATACTCCATCATCCCCAATAGTCACATCTCTGGCATCACCGTGTTGAACCGTGTCCTTAAGGACAAGTAAATGAGGATCATCATACTGGCGCTCTCTAATGCGATCATATAAGGAAGACCGAGAAACCACACAAGCTAGAACTCGACTGGGCTCCGAAATATCCAATCTCACGAACTGGTTGGACAAAGCCTGAACATCCACTGCAAGAGGTCTCTCCCCAACGGGAATGAATGCAAGACTACCCATACTCACCGCCTTTCTACTCAAGGCATCAGCCACCACATTAGCCTTCCTTGGATGTTACAGAATGGTGATATCATAGTCTTTTAGCAACTCAACCATCTCCGCTGTCTCAAATTTAGATCCTTTTGTTTCAACAAGTGCTGGAGGCTCCGATGATCTGTAAACACCTCACAAGACACACCGTAGAGATAATGCCTCCAAATCTTATATGCATGAATGATGGCAGCTAACTCCAAATCATAAACATGGTAGTTTTTCTCATGAGGCTTCAACTGGCGCGAAGCTTAAGCAATCACTCTCCCCTCCTGCATCAACACACACCCAATGCCGATTCGAGAAGCATCATACACTGTATAAGAGCCTGATGCTGACAGCAACACTAGAACTGGTGTTGTGGTCAAAGCAGTCTTGAGCTTCTGAAAGCTCTCCTCACACTCATCCGACCACCTGAAAGGAGCACCCTTTTGGGTCAATTTGGTCAAGGGCGTCGCAATAGAAGAGAAGCCCTCCACGAAGCAACGATAATAACCGGCCAAGCCGAGAAAGCTCTGAATCTTCGTAGCTGAGGACGGTCTAGGCCAACTCTGAACTGCCTTTATCTTTTTCGAATCCACCTGAATACCCTCACTGGACACCATGTGTCCCAAGAATGCCACTAAACTAAGCCAAAACTCACACTTGGAGAACTGGGCAAAAAGCTTCTCCTCCCTCAGCCACTGCAATACAATCCACAAATGTTGGGCATGCTTTTCCTGGCTACGAGAGTATAGCAGGATGTCAACAATGAATACAATAATAAACAAGTCGAGATAAGGCTGAAACATACTGTTCATCAGATGCATGAACGATGCTGGAGCATTGGTCAGCCCAAAAGACATCACAAGAAACTCATAATGACCATAACATGTCCAGAATGTTGTCTTTAGGATATCCGAGTCCTGAATCTTCAACTGGTGATACCTAGACTTCAAATCAATCTTGGAGAAGACCCTCACTCCCTAAAGCTGGTCAAACAGATCATCAATACGCGGCAAAGGATACTTGTTCTTGATTGTAACTTTGTTCAACTACCTATAATCAATTCACATTCTCATGGTACCGTCCTTCTTCTTCACAAACAACACCGGTGCACCCGAAGGTGACACACTAGGCCCAATAAACCCCTTATCAAGGAGTTCCTGAAACTGCTCCTTCAATTCCTTCAACTCAGCTGGTGCCATGCGATATGGTGGAATAGAAATGGGCTGAGTGCCCGGTACCAAGTAAATACCGAAGTCAATATCCCTGTGCGGTGGCATGCCCAGTAAGTCTGCAGGAAACACATCCGGAAATTCCCGCACCACCGAAACAGAATCGATAGTAGGAGCATCGGAACTAACATCCCTCATAAAGTCCAAATAAGATAAACAACTGTCACGACCCAAAATCCTAACCTGTCGTGATGGTGCCTATCTTAATACTAGGCAAGCCGAAAACCTCAATAAGTCACAATAATCTCTTAAGTTTGAAAATATAATATTTGAATTTCATAGAAAACCTCACAATTTCAGATACAAAAAACTCCCAAAAACCGGTGTCACTGAGTACATGAGCATCTAAATAATAACAAAATCTGACGGATAAGAACACTGTCTGAAAATATAGAACAGTACAATAACTGAAAGGAAAGAGAGTCAAGGTCTGCGGACACCAAGCAGCTACCTTGATAGTCTCCAAGAGATAAATACTCAAATCTGGCAACCGCCGTATCCGGAAGTACCTGGATCTGCACACGAGGTGCAGAGTGTAGTATGAGTACAACCAATTCAATAAGTAACAAGACTAACCTCTGGGCTGAAAGTGTTGACGAGCTCAACAGGTACAGTCTGGTATAGAAATAACAGTACAGAAATGTAGGGATGCTTTCCAGTTCAACAGTTAATCTCAACAACAACAACAACAACCTAGTATAATCCCACTAGTGGGGTCTGGGGAGTGTAAGTGTACGCAGACCTTACTCCTACCCTGGGGTAGAGAGGCTGTTTCCGATAGACCCTCGGCTCCCTCCCTCCAAGAACTCCCCACCTTGCTCTTGGGGTGACTCGAACTCACAACCTCTTCGTTGGAAGTGGAGGGTGCTTACCACTAGAGCAACCCACTCTTATCTCAATAGTTAATCTCAGTACAGGAAAAATAGATAACAATCTGCATGATATGAGAAATATGACATCACTATATCTACATGCCAAAGTATATGTTGTATGTGATGTACCACAATAGAAGCCTCGTCTACTCATACTCTTAGAATACTCAATCACTCAGTACTGTATATGGCCAATCCAGCCCAGGGAAGATCCATCCCAAGTATATATGTATATCCATCAACTGATAATCAGTAACTCAGTACTGTATAAGGCCAATCCAGCCCAGGAGAAGATCCATCCCCAAATATCAAGGATTCGGACAAGATCCATGTCTAGGGAAAATCCATCCCTCAATATAAATGCTTCGGGCACGAGCCATGCCCAGGGAAGATCCATCCCTCAATATATATATATATATCAACTGCGCTCACTGTGGGGGGGTGCAGACTCCGGAGGGGCTCCTTCAGCCCTAGCTCTATAATAGCCAAATCCAGGCATAAATAAATAACCATAATTATCACTCAGAATCTCCAGTCTCTTGTGCTCTCAATGACACGAAAATCAACCCCTACATAATGATATGATGTATCAATAAATTACAACAGAGACTGAGATATGATATGCAAGTGACAGATGTGATTGAGTACAAAATTATATTTTAAAAAAAATAGTTCAACAGCAATACGACCCATGTGGGTCCCAAAATATATCGGCGTGTAACCTAAACATGATCTTTAATATGAGTCTCAAATCAACTTCTTTAACACATAGAACTACATAGAAAATGCCAAGATTATTTTGACTACAAAATTCCACGGAACCAATTTCGTCACAATTTCTATGATGCACGCCCACACGCCCGTCACCTAGCATGTGCGTCATCTCCAAACAATTCATACAACACGTAATTCAGGGATTCATATCCTCAGAACCAAGTTTAGAAGTGTTACTTACATCAAACCGTGTAATTCTTTACTCCGCTATACCTTTGCCTCGCAAATTTGCCTCTGAAAGCCTCGTATCTGGTCGCAATTAATTTGATTCAGTCAATACAAATCATAGGAATTTATTCCATATGAAAATACTAACTTTCCAACAAAATCGAAAATTCAACTCAAAAATCGCCCGTGGGGCCCACTTCTTGGAATCCGGCAAAACTCACAAAATCCGACCACACATTTAATTACGAGTTCAACCATACTAATTTCACTCAAATCCGACTCCGAATCCGTATTCAAATCCCAAAAATTCATTTTATGAAATTTCTACAATTTCTCCCAAATTTCCATCTCAAAATACTCATTAAATGATGAAAACAATGATATATTCATGTATGTTAACCAAATCTGAGTTAAAATCACTTACCCCTATGAAGTTTTTGAAAATCCCACCAAACATCGCCACAAACCGAGCTCCCAAAGTCCAAAAATGAAATAATACCCTAACCCTCGGCTATACAGTATCAAGTCTGCTCTCCCAACGTGTGGTCCTCACATTTTCAAGTGTTGCGGCCGCAGTCCAAATTGTGCGGCCACACTTCATAGTGACAGCTTACTAGGCTTCCGTAAAATGCCCATAACTTTCTGTACAAATGTCCAAATAATTAATGCTATACCTTTCCGGACACTAGATTCAAAGGGCTACAACTTTTGTTTTGGAATCATCTCTAAACTTGTTGTAGATTAAACGATATAAGCCTCTGAAATCGGACCATCGAACCAGCAGAACCCCTAAAGCGCGGCCGCACTCAAAATTGTGATGTCTGCACCTTTCCTCTAAAGTGCGGCCGTACTCAAAATTGTGCGGTCCGCACTTATCCTCTGAAGTGCGGCCGCGAGATGAATTGTGCGGTTCGCACTTTTCCTCTACGGTTCGCACTTTTCCAAAAGTTCTAGAACAATATCAGAGTGTCGAAATGTCAGGACTCGCTCAAAACTCACCGAGCCATTCAGGATACCGTTCAAATATACCAACAAGTCCCGTAACATAATACAGACATACTCGGGGTGTCAAATTACGTCAAACAATATCGAATTTACAATTCACACCTCGATTCGGACTTATGAGTTTCAAACTTTTCAATTTACAAAACTCGTGCCGAAACATATTAAATGAATCCGAAATGACTACAAATTTGGCACATAAGTCATAAATAACATAACGGAGCTATTCTAATTTTCGGAAATCTCAATCCGAGTCCTATATCAATAAAGTCAACTCCCCGGTCAAACTTCCGAACTTAAATTTCTATTTTAGCCATTTCAAGCCTAATTTAGCTACGGACTTCTAAATAATTTTTCGGACATGCTCCTAAGTCCAAAATCACCATACGGAGCTATTGGAACCATCAAAACTCCATTCCGGAGTCGTTTGCACAAAAAGTCAAATCGGTCAACTCTTTTCATTTAAGCTTCTAAACAATGATTTTTCTTTTAATTAAATCCTGAATCATCCGAAAACCAAAGCCGACTATTCACACAAGTCATAGTACACATTACGAAGCTGCTCAAGACTTCAAATTGTTGAAAGGAGCGTAGATGTTCAAAACGACAAGTCGGGTCGTTACATTCTCCCCCACTTAAACATACCTTCGTCCTCGAACTTGCCAAAAGTTGTTCCTAAACCTTCAAATCACTATTCCACCTTACCACGCACATACCCGGGGGTGATCCCACGTCACCCTATACCATATAGGCCCAACAACACCACATAACTGAAAATCACTAATTTAGCCTTAGCCCATTAACCTTGGAGTCCAATTTCCAACATCCAAATATTTCTTTTCAAGGCCTGAATCTCATATCTACACACTGTTTGAGTCTTAATAAGCTGTATTAGACCTTAGCCATAACCCCATATAGAATCACTTAACATACTACACAACTCGCATGCTCGCAGCACCATTTTCGATCACAGTAACTATTCCAAACTAACCCGGTAATAGTATTAAACCCCATATCAAGCCAAACCTCGTTCCAAAACCTTCGTACACTGCTAATATTTAAAGAAACACGCGGAATCTCATAACCACTTATTAGATCAACAAGTCATGGAGCTCTCTCGCCCCAACCAGAACCATAATCACCTTCTAAACTGACTTTCAATATTATCCTTCCGAATATACAGTAATCAAACCTGATAGTACGCATTCTAGATCCAATGACCTTACATTATTAATCACAACTATCCCACTGACATGCCATACTAATACAACTCAAGTCACAACTGCGCAACTTATACCCAAAATGGAAGATGTCTCAAAGTAGAGAATTGTATTGCAAGTTCAACAAGCACTACCACAACTGCAATGTTATAAGCTCATTATATATAGTAGAACCAAGACACACGAATTTAATAATAGTAACCAACTTTTCTAAAACTCACATTAACATCACTCGCACAGACAACTCACATGCTATAGTATCAATATCTGGACCTGCAAGGCCAACTCACGTGCTATAGTATCAATATCTGGATCCGCACGGACAACTCACGTGCCAATAATATCATTATATAGATCCGCACGGACAATTCACGTGCAAATAATATAATCGACACGGTATTGACACAGGCCCCCAGTCCAAGCATATCATTACTGGATCAATCAGATAAGTACACATGTATATAATAAATGAATTAAGATTCTCATCCTCCTGAACTGGTATAAATAACACGCCATAGAATAGGCAGGTGCAAAGTGTGCTATCACCACTCAAATCGGCAAGTTATCGCAGAAATAGTAACTACCCAATTTATTCAGGGAATTAGTCTCTTTGTAACCTCAAGTGTAGTCCAGATAGTTCTCGACAAAGGTACGAATACGAGAAACATTATAACTTTATGCTTAACAGTTAACTCTAGGCATATCGTAGCCTAGGAATTCTTCTCAATATGAATACTTGCTCTGACGCCCACACATGGGCTCAAACCATACATATATGCGCACTCATAGCGCGTAGCTATCACAAATAATTAATGCAACTAGTGCCTCTATTGAGTTTAAATAAAAACACTCACCTCAAACAGGACGCCACCCTGAAACAATATGCTTCTGAGAACTCCCAGTCTCCAAATTTACGTAACACATGAATCATCGTAACTGATCCCAACTCCAGCACTCGAATGACTAACACATCTTTCATGCACGATCATCCCACTAGGAATACTTCCATAATTCTTCCGTAAGTCAAAACACAATGCACCTTCTGAAATACGCACCCTTCTTAGGGATTACCGAGCAGTTATAACATTAATCTAAATATCTAAAACTGACCATTTTGTCCAGAATTCGTGACCTTTCCTTCAAGAATAAATTTCCACATGGTATATGTAAATCATAATCCCGCACAACACACCACATCTATCATGCCATCATGTGACAAGAACAAGAATTTCGTTATTAACTCTGGTAACTAGCAAATTACATACCCGGTCATTTAGAAACCTTCCTCTTGCTTCCTTCCAGGAGGAAATCACAATACACAACATGTTCCCCACACCGGTAGAAAATATCCAGTAGAAACCATTAAGAACACTTTAAAACCCATTTGCACATAGCCAAACTATCAGAACTAAATTCCTCTAACTTGACCAAGCCACGCAGTTCACCAAACCCAAGAATATTGCCGCTAGAACATCTGCAGAGCCTCACCACATCATAATTACCCTCAAGTTGACACTTCTCCTTGTCAGAACACTATGATCCTTACCCAAATCTCACTACAAGACATCATAACGTAAAACCATACCGCCTTAAGGCCCATAAGCCACTGTATTCTTCTTAAACACCATAAAAGTACCACAACCGACACACCCACTCTAAAGGACCTTATGTGAATTTTAAAATTGTTTCTCTTTCCTTTTTATACTGAAATGTAGAATCCATAGTCATAAATAATTATCGCAAGTCCTGATACCATCCAATGTAAATAACCAATTCTGGCGATATACAAATTCCAAAAAATTTTCAATTGACGCATATACATTTTGAATCCATTAGAACCCTTTCGAATGTCACCCACTATGCTCAAATCCAAATTACACCGCCCAAACGGGCTGAAAGACACATGCCTTATTAGCACAGCAACACTCGAAGGGTTAACCCTGCCTTAACACCACCGATCAAATTCATACTCCGTGCGCACTACATCCTTCAAAATAACAATTTAATCATTTCATAATTTTTCATAAAGTGAAATATAACCCGTCATTCAAGAAATTTTCTTACTCAAGACATCCTCGATCTCAACCTCTGTAAGTCATAACTAATCAACAAGTATGCCTCGCACCAAAACCAATACCGTACATAATCATGCAACCATATCGTAGATAGCAGACTCCTCCACTTGGCTCAAAGCCATAGAACAAAACACTCGATAAATCACAATACCCATATTTTATTACTGCCATAATACTGCAGTCAGTTCAACGAATATTCTTCTCAAGCTTATGCAACACCCACCATAAAATACCTCAATCATCCGCTAAGTTCGCATTTATTCTCGTGACAGTCAAGTCAACTTTCTCGACCAGATTTAAATTCAAACGTCAACACATACGCCCCGCTGGTAGAAAAGAAACTCTTCACTCAACATTATAAGGAACACACCTACGTAGATTACTACGCAGGGGATAACCCACCTGCTTAACCTCAAATTGGCATCTTGTTATACCCTTTCGCAATCATAATTACTTTGCAATCACTTAATCTTTCTGAGTCAAAACTCATTAACAAGGCATGAGAATTTAATTTGTCCCACTTTAACAACGTGAAAGATCCTTCAAAACATTCATACTCGAGACTGTACGTCACATCAAAACAAAAATCAAGCACCTAATGCCCATTTTTTCATTTCAAGGAAACAATCCTCGTCACATTCAAATCGTCTTAACACATCCCACAGTCACATCATACTCATCACAAAGCCATTTCCACCGCTCATCGAGCCACAAATTCCACTCGTAGGGACATTACCAGACATATGGGTCCAAATGTACACATTACAACTGAAGCTACCGAGCTTAAGCTGCGGTCTAACCCTGTCCTCAAGTCCTCCAGACTGGCCCATCACCAAAACACAGAATACATATCTCGAACCTCGTTCATGGAATCACAAGCCAGCGATGCACAACTGATGCAGCTCCAGCTCAAACCAATGTCCCTCGCTTCTGTGCCCAAGGTAGCGCACATGCGCTCACGCTTCTGTGGGCCAAACGTGCTTCTGTGCATGCGCTTTGGCGCACAGACGTGCCGCTTCTACGGGTCCTCAGCAGCCTTGGCCCCTCCGCTTCTGCGCCAAATGGTTCGCAGCTGTACACTTCGCTCCTACGACCCCCTGGCTGCTTTTGCGGCTCCGCACCTGCGGCCAAAACCTCGCAGGTGCGGTTACACCAGAAAATAGATGCTTCAGCTCTCTTTCCACGTCCAAACTCGATCCGTTAGCCATCCGTAATTTACCCGAGGCCCTCGGGACCTCAACCAAATATACCAACATGTCCCAAAACACATTACAAACTTAGTCGAGGCCTCAAATCATGCCCAACAATATCGAAACTACGAATCACCTTCCAATTCAACTTAATGAACTTTGAAGATCCAAACTTCTACAATCGATACCGAAACCAATCAATTCACGTTCATTGGCCTCAAATTTTGCTCACAAGTCATAATTGACAATACGGACCTACTCCAACTTTCGGAATCGGAATCCGACCCCGATTTCAAAAAGTCTACTCCCGGTCAAACTTCTCAAAAACCTCCAAATTCCAACTTTTGCCCAATGACCTCAAAATGACCTACGGACCTCCAAATCCACATCCGAACGTGCTCCCAATACCAGAATCACCATACGGAGCTATTCCCAAACTCGGAATCCCTAGCGGACATCAATAACATTGAAATGCACTTCAACCCAAATTTATGAAATCATTCCAAAATGCCAACTTCCACAATAGGCGCTGAAACTTTCCCGGGTCATCCAAAACCCAATCCGAACATACGCCCAAATCCAAAATCCTCATATGAACCTGTTGGAACCTTAAAATCCTGATTCCGAGGTCGTTTTCTCAAAATATCACACCTTAGTCAATTCCTCCAACTTAAGTCTTCTGAAATTAGAATCTTCTTTCCAAATCAACTCCGAACATTCCCGAAATCTAATTCCGACCACACGTACATGTCATAATACCTGAAGTAAAGCTACTCATGGCCTCCCACTGTCGAACGACGTGCTAGGGCTCAAAAAGACCGGTCGGGTAATTACATTCTCTCCGACTTAAACATACGTTCGCCCTCGAACGTGCTAAGAACTGCTCTGGAGTTATCTGAAATCACTGGTCAACACCTCGTGCACCTACCTGTGCTACCACAACCCAGTTAAGCGCATTAGCTCGATCCAGTCTAAAGATCTTCCCTTTTATTTAGTCAAGTAAGCCATAGAGTCAAATTCCAACATCTGAAATTCTCCACCAGGCCTATTTCCAACATACGAACACCGTATCAATTACTACACGATGCACCAATACATGATTGCATACCTTTGCTGAATTCACCATGCACCGCATAATTCACATGACCATAATAACATACTCTGACAAAAATAACCACAATTCCAAGAGTCTGATGCCCACAATACACTTCATGACACATATAAGTCCTATTCCAACTCTTGCATTACTGCCACGACGGAAGAGATGTGTAGAAATTCATAACCAACTGCTGAGTCGACAAAACATTGAGTCTCTTCTCCTGACAAGAACCATTACCTCATTATGAACCAAATAACGATATTGCTCTTTAATATGCCTCATATAAACCCGTTCGCCTTGATCCCAGGTCCAAAGATCTTGTATCACCCAGTACAAGCTACTCAGGAAATAAGCCACCTCAGACACTGCCAAAAATCTCATATGATTCCACAATGTGCCAACAATCTACAAACTCGAATGTGATACATAAGGAAAAACGAACTCTGGAAAGAACTACTCAACCTACGTAACTAATTAAACAACCCAAAGAATGTTATGAACCTTCCTCAGAAACTAGAAACAAAACACACAAGAACAGATATGGGGAACTGTACTCAACATCATATTGTTGCGGCATGCAACCCGATCCACACATGATATAGTTGCGGCGTGCAACCCGATTTAACCATGATACCCGTGGCGGCGTGCCACCCGATCCAAACAACGTACCCGTGGCGGCGTGCCACCTGATCCACACATGACAATAAATAGGGAAGTACCTATCAAGCCAAAATGCGTATACTTACAAAATACCCGAATGTCATTCACAAGAACGCCAAGTGCACAATACTCTACCTGAGGAGACAGATAGCGCCATACGCTACAAAACTCAAGCATGACTAAGGTGCAATAAATGACATGCATCTCGAGAGCCATCCTGCTCATATAACACCACAAACTATACGAGATCTCAATATGAGTGCGGATAATCAAACCGCCTCACAACCCACATGGCACAATAGAGACTACATGGAAGGGCCGGCAACAGAATTAAAATTCAAGACTGGAAGACCCCTTCGAAAACAACGCTATGCTGAAATGAACACACCCGGCCTGATATAGGGCCCACATTCACATTTAGATCCGTCCACGGACCTCAAACCGATTCTGATCATACCATGCTTGGCTAAATAGCCACGCAAGGACACACACTGACCTATTCACGACACATAAGAACATCAGTCAAATCCGAAACAAACTTCCACAATTCACAACCAACTGAATAGGGCGCCTTTTAGGCCTAAACTCTCTCATTAGTGATAGTACCAAATCTCCATACTTGGTTTCAATCATTAATCAATCAAGTGACTACATGTCACACTTATACAATCTTCTCATGGGATACGCCCCCACGACCTTCCGCACCAGGTAACAAGTCAGCACATCCATACCCCCGGCCACACTAATGTTATGAAGCAAATCAAGAAGCTGCAAATCAGTACAAAAAGCCTCTTACACAGGACACCGATCTCAGGTGACGCTAAAGACAATACCAACTTACTCTAAACATATGAATTCTTCCCTGCTCATCCGAGCTCATGTCATTCTTGTCAACACCGAACCGCAACCTTGATCCTCAGCTTCCAATTTCCCATGCCGCTCACTGCACCTAACATGCCAATACGTGAGAGTACCAGAATTCCATAATAATCCCTGATCCACTAATAGAATAAACACTTCATCATATAGAAACCTTTTACTTAGCGCATTTCAGAAGAACCAATGCAACACGTAACTAATTTCTCAAACCGCATAAAATACAACCTCATGTCGTGATCTAAACTGTCATAACTCTTCCGGAAATCCCTTTACACAACAAATCCATACGAATCCCATACCTCCCAAATCAACCAAGTTGTGGTGGCGCTCAAGCCCAAGTGTACAACCACAAACTACATGTATAACTTCATGCTGGAGAAACTGGTCACTACCATGACCGTACTGATTCAACCATTACCAACCGAGCCACTTCTTCTAATTTACTCGGGACTTGCCCTAGAAATAATGATAGCTCTATTCAAAACATCATGAACCCAAATCCGCACTCATCTTGAGTGACCTTATTTCACGAGACCACGTTGTCTCCAAAACCCACGAACCATTACATACTTTCCTTGTGCGCATATGCGCATCTTCAACAGGTACATCCATTCTAATAATTCTTCCATGAATCCGAAGTTATTTTCTCTTGTTCCTCCGATGCCACACCGCAGACCGACGATAATGTAGAACACTCCAAGCCATTTTTCATAATCCACTGCAAAAGCTCAAATACTTAGCCATACTACTGGCTCGAAATCCTTAGGCACCGCACTTTGAATTTTTTTTTGAACCCACTAGAACCATTGTTGAGAGTCACCCACTCCGACTTGCTCTCAATTATGATAAAACTCCAAGGCCCTGCTAGCACGTGAACACTTTCTCAAAGAAGCACTCTGCTGACTCACTTTCCTTGTACATCACATCTACACGAAGCATAAACTTTGAGTCTTCCCAAAGCCTGAACATGAATTGATAAGGCCAATTGTAGCACACACTCCTCAAATCCTTTTGCTCAAATTACCACTGATGTTTCTCTTTCCTTAGTCGTAATAACCCACCCATATGCTGATAACCAAAACCTCATAAGTAGATAACTATGCAATCCAATCATAGGCTGTGGGGCTCTCCCACTTAGCTTGGAGCTACCATTGCATAACTCTGGAACCCACCAAGGCTCCTTATCCCCCATTGACATGATTTTGCACAATCAACCCGCCAAATTCCTCGAAATCCTTCTGTTAACACTTCATGAACACTTTGAATCACTAGCCACATTTACATATCTGACCTCTTACTGGATAGCCAGTAGAATCCTTCGTAGAAGCTTTGTCAACACCACACGACCGCTAACCTGCTCACAGGAGATAACCCACCTGTGAAAATTACATGCTGACATCTTCCCACAGCGCTGCACCGAGTATAATTACTACGAAATCAATAAACCACCCTGAGCCTGTTCTCATTCACTAGTTGTACAAGTCTGTTCACTCCCCATTGACGTCAACTAAATGTGCGACGATATATTCCAATCCAAAGTTATGTTGCATCCCTCTTCATATTAAGCAACTTCCTCCTGTCACATCCAATTTTCCTCAATATAGCAGCCAATATTCCAAATTAAGCCTGTAGACTTACTCACTGTCCACCATGAATCCCAAATCCATCTAACTTTCCCCCAAGGCATGTGGCTATCTTACCACAGAACCCGTATGCTACCCTGCCACTCTCCCACTTTGGTTGAACACTCTCCTTTAAGAAACTACTCGACTATTGTTTCTTACACTTGGCCGTCTATAATTTTAGACACCGCAAGACACCCCCCCACATGTCCTACCTCATCCTTCGTTTCTCAGTTGTTGCCTTAAATCAAAATCTATCTCTGTAGCACTTGAACAAATCGATTGCTACCAACCTTAAACCTTTCCGAAAATCATATTTCTCGAGCCATCAACACTAGAAACACCTATTTGATTCTGAAATTGCTACTTCCCGTTATTTTTGACAACCGCTTCTCCGACACTATTTCACAATACCCCGCCCCGAAGGCGAATTGAAGAAGACCACAACACCGGCAAATTCAACGCATCCAATCCAGGACGACGACACCACATCATAGATGAAAATTCCACCATGCTCAAAATATGCAGTCTCGTTACTCCATCAACCCAAATCTAGGCGTTCGTAGTCCGATTGCCTCTCCTCCACTGAAAATAAAACACTGAACCTCTAAATCACTCATTGAGAAAAACCTCCTTTCAATTCATTCATTGCCCCTACACATAGACAAGTATCCTACCATTACTTTAATATTGTGCAATAACAACTCATGAACATCATAGCAATTGGTGCATAGCCCCAAACCATCAGAAATACAGCTACTGAGCTGAGATGATAGAACATCCTTCCGCAAGGTGATGACATTAGCCCAATCAAATACGCAGGGAGAAACATCCTCCACTACATTAGTAGTGCCATTAAAATTCCTCAATTCCAAATTTATAACAAGCGCTTCACGCCGCATAAGATTGAATAGGAAGGAAATGAAGGCATAAGCCTCAAAGGAATCAAATCGCACGATGAGGAATAAAGAAGGGAAGTGCTCCTATCAGCCCGGTAGCCTCTCGAAGATAAGTATAGACGTCTTCGTACCGATCCGCAAGACTCTACTAGACTCGCTCATGACTCGTGAGACCTAAGTGAACCTAGTGCTCTGATACCATGTTGTCATGACCCAAAATGTATTGAAGGTCGTAATGGTGCCGGACACCGCTGTCAGGCAAACCAACAATAATTAATTAACTTGATCACTCATTATAGTATTCCGAAATCATAATTCCCTTCAATGTAATAATAAAAGATGGACTTTACAAAGTAAATAAAAATATTTTCACAATTTCAATACCAAACAACCCATAATCTCCCCAAAACCCGGTGTCACAAGTGCATGAGCATCAACTAGGAAGTAAAATAAAATACAGCATCTATCCGGAATACAAATTGGACAGGAAAAATATAAATACCCTGAAGGAGACTCTACTGGCTACGGATCGTAATATATAAGAAGCTCACCTAAATCCCCGCAATAACTGTGCCTCTGCGCCCACAAGACCACTAGACATATATGTACCTGCAAAAAAACATGCAGCAAGTGTATTATGAGTATGTAAATCAACGCGTACCCAGTAAGTATCCCGTCTAACCTCGAAGAAGTAGTGACGAGGGGTCGACTCTGACACTTACTATGTGCTAACAATAAATACCGGTATTATACTTAAGCATGGATTTTATGAAATAGCTGTAAACTTAATAACAAGAAGTGAGTGGACAATTCTTTTGTTAATGGAAATTTTTTCCAAACTAATTCTCGTCATTTAACAATTTATATCTCAGGCCAAAGACGCAATATCAATTATAATTGGTTCTGAAGATTTATCATGCGCAAATTATGCCAAGGTCTTACGGTCCGATCCAACATAATATTTAAGTTGTGCACTATCGAGGGTCGAACGGCACGAACCATAGATGCATCTATCTGCTACCGAGGCGTTCGGCTCGCTCCACAAAAGAGAAAACACATTAAACAACCAATTCAAGATTTATTAAGAATCGAATATTCCAAGAATTTCAAATTCTCGTTTAACGGTCAAGTAAATGAAGTTTAACCTTTTCCTTTCTTTTTTACAATTTCCTTTATCGAGTTTCTAAATGTTTTAAACAATTAAATTAACAAGTAGGGTGCAAACATCGAAAGTACAACACGATATGGGTCCTAGACTACCCGGACATAAGCATAATAGTAGCTATGCACGGACTCTTGTCAGCTCGTTCGTACGTAGACCCCCACAAATAGGAGCACATAATAATTTGATTTACCTATGGGGTTAATTCCCTCTAGTTAGAAAAGAGACTTACCTCGCTTAGAAATTCCATAACCGGCTCCAAAGCCTTTCCAACAACTCAAACCAATGCTCATCGCTTCAAAACTAGTCAATAAAGGTGAAAATCCATAAATATATATTCTAATAATCATTATAATTCAATTTACAACAATTTCCAACTCCGCTAGAAAATTCGATAAAAAACCACCCTCGGGCCCACGTACCCGGATTCCAAAACTTTTCAAAGATAAACATTACCCATAACCCCACGAACTCAAATATATAATTCATTCCAAATTCCATGTCCAATTTCATGGTCAAAATCCAAAAATACCAATTTCTAAGTTTTTCTTCAAAATATCAAATTTCTACAAATTTTTATGCTTGAATCCATATAAAAACCATGTATTTATCTTGCAATGGATGGGAATAACTTACCTTGGCATAGATGATGAAACACCCCTACTTGAAGCTCTCCAAAAATCTCCCAACCAAGAGAGAATGGAAGAAAATGGGCTAAAAACCTGTTCTTAAAGAACCCTCACTGCCCAACCACGATTTCTGCTCCTGCCGTCTTCTAGCCGCTCCTACGGCTCCGCATCTGCAGAAAACCCATCGCAGATGCAGCTCCAGCTCAAACCAACGGCCCTTGCTTCTGTGCCCAAGGTAGCGCACATGCGCTCACGCTTCTGCAGGCCAAACGCGCTTCTGCGCATGCGCTTCTGCGCACAGACGTGCCGCTTCTGGGGGTCCTCAGCAGCCTTGGCCCCTCCGCTTCTACGCAAAATGGTCCGCACCTGCGAACTTCACTCCTTCGATCCCCTGGCCGCTTTTGCAGCTCCGCACCTGCGGCCAAAATCTCGCAGGTGCGGTTACACCAGAAAACAGTTGCTTTAGCTCTCCTTCCACGTCCAAACCCGATCCGTTAGCCATCCGGAATTCACCCGATGCTCTCGAGACCTCAACCAAATATACCAACACATCCCAAAACACATTACGAACTTAGTCGAGTCTTAAAACCATGCCCAACAACATCGAAACTGCGAATCACCCTCCAATTTAACTTAATGAACTTTGAAATTCCAAACTTCTACAATCGATGCCGAAACCTATCAATTCACGTCCGATTGGCCTCAAATTTTGCACACAAGTCATACTTGACATTACGGACCTACTCCAACTTCCGGAATTGGAATCGGAATCCAACTCCGATTTCAAAAAGTCCACTCCCGATCAAACATCTCAAAAACCTTCAAATTCCAACTTTCGCCCAATGACCTCAAAATGACCTACGGACCTCCAAATCAATATCCGATGCGCTCCCAATACTAGAATCACCATACGGAGCTATTCTCAGACTCGGAATACCAAACAGATATTGATAACATTGAAATGCACTTCAACCCAAATTTATGAAATTATTCCACAATAGGCGCTGAAACGTTCCCAGGTCATCCAAAACCCGATCCGAAATACGCCCAAGTACAAAATCATCATACGAACCTGTTGGAACCTTCAAATCCCGATTCTGAGGTCGTTTACTCAAAAAATCACACCTTAGTCAATTCCTCCAACTTAAAGCTTCTGAAATTAGAATCTTCTTTCCAAATCAACTCCGAACTTTCCCGAAATCTAATTCCGACCACACGTACAAGTCATAATACCTGAAGTGAAACTAGTCATGGCCTCCAACTGCCGAACGACATGCTACATCTCAAAATGACCAGTCGGATGGTTACATTACTTACCTCAAACCATGTAATTCTTTACTCCGCTATGCCTTTGCCTCGCAAATTTGCCCCTGAAAGCCTTGTATCTAGTCACAATTAATTCGATTCAGTCAATAGAAATCATAGGAATTTATTCCATATGAAAATACTAATTTTCCAACAAAATCTGAAATTTAACTCAAAAATCGTTCGTGGCGTCCACGTCTCGGAATTCGGTGAAACTCACAAAATCTGACAACACATTCAATTACGAGTTCAACCATACTAATTTCACTCAAATCCGACTCTAATCGGTATTCAAATCCCAAAAATTCATTTTATGAAATTTCTACAATTTCTTCCAATTTTCCATCTCAAAATACTGATTAAATGATGAAAACAATGATATATTCATGTATGTTAACCAAATATGAGTTAGAATCTACCCCGATGAATTTCATTGAAAATCCCACGGAACATCGCCACAAACCGAGCTCCCAAAGTCTAAAAATGAAATAATACCCTAACCCTTGGCTATATAGTACCAAGTCTTCTCTCCCAATGTGCGGTCCACACATTTTCAAGTGTTGCCGCACATTTCCAAGTTCTGCAGCCGCAGTCCAAATTGTGCGGCCGCACATCACAGTGACAGCTTACCAGGATTCAGTAAACAGCCCATAAGTTTCTGTATAAATGTCCAAATGATTTATGCTATACCTTTCTGGAAACACGATTCAAAAGGATACAACTTTCATTTTTGAATCTTCTCCAAATTCGTTGTAGATTATACGATATAAGCCTCCGAAGTCGGACCATCGAACCTGCAGAACCCCTGAAGTGCGACAGCACTCAAAATTGTGATGTCCGCACTTTTCCTCTGAAGTGCGGCCGCACTCAAAATTGTGCGGTCCACATTTTTCCTCTAAAGTGCGGCCGCGAGAAGAATTTGCGGTCCGCATTTTTCCTCTACGTTTTGCACTTTTCCAAAAGTTCCAGAACAACATCAGAGTGCCGAAATGCCCGGACTCGCTCAAAGCGCACTCTGAAACTCACCGAGCCACTCGGGATCCCGTTCAAATATACCAACAAGTCCCGTAACAAAATACAGATGTACTCGGGGTTTCAAATCACGTCAAACAATATCGAAATTACAATTCACACCTCGATTCGGACTTATGAGTTTCAAACTTTTCAATTTACAAAACTCTTGTCGAAACACATTAAATGAATTCGGAATGACTTAAAATTTAGTACACAAGTCATAAATGACATAACGGAGCTATTCCAATTTTTGGAAATCTCAATCTAAGTCTGATATCAATAAAGTCAACTCCCCGGCCAAACTTCCAAACTTAAATTTCTATTTTAGCCATTTCAAGCCTAATTTAGCTACGGGCTTCCACATAATTTTCTGGACACGCTCCTAAGTCCAAAATCACCATACGGAGCTATTGGAACCATCAAAACTCTATTCAGGAGTCGTTTAACTAAAAAGTCAAATCGGTCCACTCTTTTCATTTAAGCTTCTAAACAAGGATTGTTCTTTCAATTAAATCCCGAATTATCCGAAAACCAAAGCCGACAATTTACACAAGTCATAGTACACATTACGAAGCTGCTCAAGACTTCAAATTGTCTAAAGGAGCGTAGATGTTCAAAACGAGAAGTCGGTTCGTTACAAAAACCCTTCCCAACTATCCGCTGGGCCTTTAAATATGAAATCACTCTACTGGAAACATAGTATGGAGAACCTCTCCACTTAATCCTCGGCAACCTCAACATCGCCAATGTCACAGTCTTAGCGTGACAATCTAGAACATCATGGCATGGAGACAACCAATCCATACCCAATATCACGTCAAAATCAACCATGCTAAGCAACAAGAGATCAACTCTAGTATCCAAACTCCCAATGGTCACTACATATGACCGATATACACGATCCACAATAATAGTATCGCCCACTGGCATAGAGACATGAACAGATGAATCTAAGGACTCACAGGGCATATCTAAATGATGAGCAAAGTACGATGATACATATGAATAATTGGAACCAGGGTCAAAAAGTACAGAGGCCTCTCTGTGGAAAACTGAGGCAATACTTGTGATCACTACATCTGAAGCAACAATATATGGTCTGGCAGGAATAGCATAGAATCAAGCTTGACCGCCGCCTGATCGGCCTCCCCCTCTAGGGCGACCCCTAACTGACTGAGCTCTACCCCGAGCTGGCTGAGCGGGTGGTGAAGTAACGGGAGCTGCAGTCATAGGCTGACTCCTCTGTTGAGCTGGACCTCAAGTAATGTGGGGACAATACCTCTTGATGTGACCCATATCTCCACACTCGAAACAACTCCTCCCTACGAATGGCAGTGGTGACTGGAGAGAGCCCCGAGCACCAGAATACCCGCTAGAAGAACCCGTTGTCGATGATCCCTGAACTGAAGGTGCATGGGATGAACTCTGAACTGGTAGGGCACTGAGATATGACTGGCCATGATGAAAACTATATGAACCATGGATGGATGATGCACCACGGTGTACTGGACGACCCGTCTGAGCGTGCCTGTAAAGTCGACCCCTGCCGCGGTAAAACTGACCCCTGAAGGAACACCTCTGAAATCACCTGATCCACGAGGTCTCTTGGCCTCCCTCTGACCCCTCTCCTAACTGCGGACCATCTCTATCTGCCGAGCAATGTCAACAACCTAATAAAAAGTAGCACCATATACCCTCTCCCCAGTCATAAGCAACCACAACTAATATGTGAGGCATCGACGAACCTTCGAATCCTCTCCCTATCATTAGGGAACTAGACAAACTGCGTACAAACCAACTCATAAAACCTCATCTCGTACTGCATCACAGACATGCCATCCTGACGAAGTTGCTCAAACTGTCTACGCAGATCCTCTCTACGAGATCAATATCGACATAATGATATGATGTATCAATAAATTACAAAAGAGACTAAGATATGATATGCAAGTGACAGATGTAACTGAGTACAAAATTATATTTTAAAATAAATAGTTCAACAGCAATATGACCCATGTGGGTCCCAAAATATATCAGCGTGTAGTCTAAACATGATCTTTAATATGAGTTTCAGCTCAATTTCTTTAACACATAAAACTACATAGAAAATGCCAAGATTATTTGACTACAAAATTCCACTGAACCAATTTCGTCACAATTTCTATGATGCACGCCCACACGCCCGTCACTTAGCATGTTCTTCATCTCCAAACAATTCATACAACACGTAATTCAGGGATTCATACCCTCAGAACCAAGTTTAGAAGTGTTACTTGCCCTAAACCGTGTAATTCTTTACTCCGCTATGCCTTTGCCTCACAAATTTGCCTCTGAAAGCCTCGTATCTAGTCACAATTAATTCGATTCAGTCAATACAAATTATAGAAATTTATTCTATATGAAAATACTAATTTTCCAATAAAATCTAAAATTTAACTTAAAAATCGCTTGTGGGGCCCACGTCTTGGAATCCGGAAAAACTTATAAAATCCAACAATCCATTCAATTACAAGTTCAACCATACTAATTTTACTCAAATACGACTCCGAATCGGTATTCAAATCCCAAAAATTTGTTTTATGAAATTTCTATAATTTCTCCCAAATTTTCATCTCAAAATACTGATTAAATGATGAAAAGAATGATATATTCATGTATGTTAACCAAATCTGAGTTAGAATGACTTACCCCGATGAATTTCTTGAAAATCTCACGAAAGATCGCCACAAACCGAGCTCCTAAAGTCCAAAAATAAAATAATACCCTAACCCTCGTCTATATAGTACCAAGTCTGCTCTCTCAATGTGGTCCGCACATTTTCAAGTGTTGCCGCACATTTCCAGGCTTCAGTAAAATGCCCATATGTTTCTGTACAAATGTCCAAATGATTAATGCTATACCTTTCTGAAAACTGGATTCAAAGGGCTACAACTTTCGTTTCGGACCATCGAACCTGCAGAACCCCGGAAGTGCGGCCGCACTCAAAATTGTGATGTCCGCACTTTTCCTTTGAAGTGCGGCCGCACTCAAAATTGTGCGGTCCGCAATTTTCCTTTGAAGTGCAGCCGCGAAAAGAATTGTGCTGTCCGCACTTTTCCTCTGCAGTCTGCACTTTTCCAAAAGTTCCAGAACAACATCAGAGTGCTGAAATGCCCGGACTCGGTCAAAACTCACCCCGAAACTAACCGTGCCACTCGGGATCCCGTTCAGATATACCAACAAGTCCCGTAACATAATACGGACGTACTCTGTGTTCCAAATCATGTCAAACAACATCAAAATTACAATTCACACCTTGATTCGGACTTATGAGTTCCAAACTTTTCAATTTATAAAACACGTGCCGAAACATATTAAATGAATTCGGAATGACTTCAAATTTGGCACACAAGTCATAAATGACATAACGGAGCTATTCCAATTTTCGTAAATCACGATCAGAGTCCGATATTAATAAAGTCAACTCCCCGGTCAAACTTTCAAACTTAAATTTTTATTTTATTTACTTCAAGCCTAATTTAGCTACGGGCTTCCAAATAATTTTTCGGACACGCTCCTATGTCCAAAATCACCATACGGAGTTATTGGAACCATCAAAACTCCATTCCGGATTCGTTTGCACAAAAGTCAAATCGGTCCATTCTTTTCATTTCAGCTTCTAAAAAAGGATTGTTCTTTCAATTAAATCCCGAATCATTCGAAAACAAAAACCGATAATTCACACACGTCATAGTACATATTACGAAGCTTCTCAAGACTTCAAATTGTCGAAAGGGGCGTAGATATTCAAAACGACAAGTCGGGTCATTACAACAACCCTTCCCAACCATCCGTTGGGCCTTCAAATATGATTTCACTCTACTAGGAACATAGTATGGAGAACCTCTCCACTCAATCCTCGGCAATCCCAGCATCACCAATGTCACAGTCTTAGCGTGACAATCTAGAATAGCATGACATGGAGATAACCAATCCATACCCAAGATCACGTCAAAATACTCTATGCTAAGCAAAAAGAGATCAACTCTAGTATCCAAACTCCCAATGGTCACTACATACGACCGATATACACGATCCACAATAATAGTATCGCCCACCGGCGTAGAGACATGAACAGATGAATCTAAGGACTCATGGGCATATCTAAATGATGAGCGAAGTACGATGATTCATATGAATAATTGGAACCAGGGTCAAATAGTGTAGAGGCCTCTCTGTGGAAAACTGAGACAACACCTGTGATCACTGCGTCTGAAGCAACAGCATCTGGTCTGACAGGAATAGCATAGAATCAATCCTGACCGCCGCCTGATCAGCCTCCCCCTCTAAGGCGACCCCTAACTGACTGAGCTCCACCCCGAGCTGGCTGAGCGGGTGGTAAAGTAACGGGAGCTGCAGTCGTAGGCTGACTCCTCTGCTGAGCTGGACCTCAAGTAATGCGGGGACAATACCTCTTGATGTGACCCATATCTCCACACTTGAAACAACCCCTCCCTACGAATGGTGGTTGTGACTAGAGAGATCCCCGAGCACCAGAATACCTGCTAGAAGAACCCGGTGCCGATGAGCCCTGAACTGAAGGTAAATGGGATGAACTCTGAGCTGGTAGGGCACTGAGAGATGACTGGCCCTGATGATAACTATATGAACCATGGTTGGATGATGCACCACGGTGTACTGGACGACCCTTCTAAGCGTGACTGTAAGGTCGACCCCTGCCGCGGTAAAACTGACCCCCTAAAGGAACACCGCTGAAATCACCTGATCCACGAGGTCTCTTGGCCTCCCTCTCACCCCTCTCCTAACTGCGGACCATCTCTATCTGCCGAGCAATGTCAACAACCTCATCAAAAGTAGCACCAGATACCCTCTCCCTAGTCATAAGCAACCGCAACTGATATGTGAGGCCATCGACGAGCCTCCGAATCCTCTCACTATCAGTGGGAACTAGCCAAACTACGTGATGAACCAACTCAGAAAACCTCATCTCATACTACGTCACAAACATGCCATCCTGACAAAGCTGCTTAAACTGTCTACGCAGCTCCTCTCTGCAAGACTGTGGTACGAACTTCTCCAAGAAGAGAACGGAGAATTCCATCCATGTAAGTGGTGCTGTACCGATCGGCCTGCGCCTCTCATAAGCCTCCCACCATCTGAAGGCAATCCCAGAAAACTGAAAAGTAGTGAACGAGACGCCACTGGTCTCCAGAATACCCGATGCCTGAAGCATCCACTCACACCTATCCAGAAAACCCTGAGCATCCTCTGACTCAGCACCACTAAATGATGGAGGTCGAAGCCTCCCAAATCTCTCAAGCCTCCTCTGCTCATCGTCTTCAATAATGGGGACTATCGGGGCCTGAGTAGCTGCAACCGGTTGGGCTGGTAATTCCCCCGGTATTTGAAGTCCATGCACTACCTAATACAAAGTATGGGCAACTGGGGTAAGAGTACCTCCCCCGGCCTGAGAAGTGACTGGTGCAGCTTGAGCCGAAACCACCTGAGCAATGCAAGTGCAAACTGTCAATATTTGGGCCAAAGTCTCCTGAAGGCCTGGAATTATCATGGGCACAGCAGGTGCCTGAGCTGAAGCAACTGGTGGGTCTGCAGGTGTTGCCCTAGTTGTACCTCTGCCCCTAAGGGTTCGGCAGCCTCTCGAAGATAAGTACAAACGTCTCCGTACCGATCCGCAAGACTCTACTAAACCTGCTCATGACTCGTGAGACCTATGTAACCTAGGCTCTGATACCAACTTGTCACGACCCAAAATCTGCATGTCGTGATGGCGCCTATCTCAATATTAGGCAAACCGACAACCTCAATAAAACACAATATCTTTTAAGCTTGAAAACATAATGTTTGAATGCAATAGAAAACCTCACAAATACGGATATAAAATACTCCCAAAACCCGGTGTCACTTAGTACATGAGCATCTAAATGATAACAAAGTCTGACTGATAAAAATACTGTCTGAAAATATAGAACAGTACAATAATTGAAAGAAATAGAGTCAAGGTCAGCGGACGCCAGACAGCTACCTTGTCCAGAAGCCGTGTCCAGAAGCACCTGGATCTGCACACGAGGTGCAGAGTATAGTATGAATATAAATTGAGTATAGTTTTCAAATTTTATACATAAAAAATCCATTGAAGAGAAAACTTTTTTTTGTGTATGATATAAAAATTGTACAAATATAATATCAACTGAATTATAGCCATGTTATATTATTCAAAATTCTTAGCTTTGTAAAATTTTAAATATCAAGACTTCTAACATAGTTCAGATAATATAGGATTTAATAAATAAGTTTTTAGTTTTTATTTTTACTTTTGGATATCAAATCAATTTTGTTTCAAAACCACGTACCTTTAAACTTCTTGATATTGATGTCCAAAATATTAGGAGTGTCGAATAGTTCAATACAAAAGATTTAATGAGCAATATTTTTTATTGATAGCAAAGTATTAAATATTATTAACAATATTAAAGAATATTTTAATCAACGTGTAATATATATTTAAAGGAAAAAGATGATCAATATATAGATATAGATAAATCAATATTAATCAACATGGTTGCAACATAAATTGCATTACTACATATACATTTTGTGCCGTGAGAATTATCCTTCGCCAAAAAGTTTACAATTACATAAAGGCATATGATGAAGTCATTGTTTATCTGATTAAAAATTAAAAATAATCCTATCTCTTCTTTCACTATGTTATATCGCATGTTATTTCTGAATGATTGAGTTGATAACATATTTGAATAAATTATTTAATAGTATATCCACGTATATTTCTTTAGCAAAGACCTTGAATTTTGACTTCGAAACTAATACATATTGATTAGTCAGTTCCAATATTAAGTATACAATTATCTTTAAACTTTTAAAAAAGTGTGAATATATATTTGTAAGTAACTTGTTTCTGCAACGAACTAAAACTAATTTAAGCTAATTTCAATCTCCTAAATGTATTAGTAAAAAATAAATATTACACGCGAAATTATATGCGGATGACAGGGCAATATACGTGGATTACTAAGAAGATGACAACTCGAGTGTCACATTAAAAGATTCACGATTTATAACCGGTACGAGCAAATCACTCACGAGGCAAAAGAGTACGGTTGCTCGAGCCTAAATTACTCAGTGAAGAGACATAGGCAGGATGAATCAAGACAGTAAAGAGGGAAGATTCATGAGCCTCTAATTAATGTGGAAGAAGAATCGGAACCGTTACAGAATCTTCATGAACAGTTACGGTTGCCAATTATAATATTTCATTAATGTCATTAATGCTCATAATGATTCGGTCATAAAAGGGAAGAAACGTTATATTTGTAAATTCCTATATAAGGGAAGGGAGTTTCACTTGTAAGGACACGTTCTGATTATTATTGGAATATAATTATTTTCTTGTGCTTTCAATTGATTATTTTATCATTTTTTATTCTAATTTCCTTTCTTATTTCTGAGAGAATATTGAATTTCTTGATTATCAGTAACCCGAGTACTTCTAAAAATAGGCTCTAACTGAGAATCCAATTCTTTGGTTAAATAAATTGGTTCTGTTACCGGCAATCTGATAATCTTCTCTTACTTTCCAAATCACTCTCTCTCAACTGAATCATGTCGAATGTCAATGACAACAACCAACAGGTGGAAGGAACTACAGTTCCGTCACCTCAAGGAACCCCACGCAATTCAATAGAAGCATCACCAGAAAGATCCACTACTCATAACAATGAATAAACTATCGGGAAGGATGTTGTGAAGCAGTTAATTGCTGAGTACGTGAATGATGCTCTCCAGGCTTTCGTGAGGGGACTACCAGCTGTGCCACCCACACCTCCACTAAACAATACTACAACTGTGGAAATTCCACGGTCAGGGTTGGTTAATTCTGGAAGCGGAGGAACTCCCAACGAGTCACATAATGGGAGACCAGGTACGCCTAATAATTCTGATTTACAAACTTTAATACTAACCTTGCAGAAATAGGTGAAAGAACAAAATGACTGTATTGTGCAAATACCCGGCGTACCACCTGTGATCAAAGGAGTTGATTTTGACAAATATTCACACCAAACATGGAAACCAAGCACAACTCCATTACCAATTCCCAAAAAATTCAAAATGCCTGACATCCCAAAATACGATGGAACGACCGATCCATGTGACCACGTTACTGCAGTCACCACAGGAGTAAAAGGAAATTATTTAACCAAGAAGGAGATTGAATCTATGCTGGTCAAAAATTTTGGGGAAACACTTACTAAAGGAGCGTTAACACAGTACTCTCTTTTGCCTGAATATTCTATTGACTCTTTTGCTGAGCTTGCAGATCTATTTATAAAAGCACACTCGGGTGCACAAAAAGTTGAAAAGAAAATGGAGGACATATTCAAAATAAAGTAAGGAGATACAGAATTGCTTCGAGAATTTGTAGACAGATTCCAACGTGAAAGAATGTTGCTGCCAAGAGTACCTGATAATTGGGCTGCCATGGTATTTGCAAGCAATTTAAATGAGAAAAGTTCAGAAGCTACAAGGAGGTTTAAAGAGAGCCTACGAGAATTCCCTGCCATGACATGGAATGATGTCTATAATAGGTACAGTACCAAATTACGGATCGAAGAAGATATCATAGCTCAATCAAGGGTTGAAGAAAACACAGGTTCGAGGCTGTCAGAATATGAGAAGAGGTCCAGTAAGAATAGGTACGAACCTTATATGGGACCTTCGGGGCAAGAAGCTCGTTCCAAATTCGAAAACGTGCGGGTTGATCACAGGTTCGCAAATAGAGATTCAGGTTCGTCATCGTCGAGATTCAGAAAAGATCGAGGTGAACGCAACAGAGATGCTAATACAAACGCAAGGATTGGGGACTACAATTTTAACGCGAGTACCTACGAATTGGTCGTTGTTTTAAGAAGCATGGGGGATAAGGTACGATGGCCTAAAGAGATGAGATCAAATCCAAATAGAAGAAACCTAGACTTTTGGTGCGAGTTCCATAATGACCACGGCCATAGAACATCAAACTGCAGATTATTACAAGGTGAGGTGAAACATTTATTGAAGCAGGGCTATCTGACGGAATTGTTCAGCGAGAAAGACAAACAAGCTTACATGAAAAATAGGCAAGAGCCCCCAAAACCTCCGTCTCTAAAGAGAACAGTAAATGTGATAAACGAAGGAGAAGAAGTCAACGGCGTAACCTATACAGCTACGAGGAACATAATAAAGTTCACAATAACTCACGGGAAATGAACTCGCCAAACTCTGGAAGACGGCAACATAACCTTTGATGATGCAAATGCTGATATATTAATGATTCCTCACAACAATGCACTGGTAATATCTTTACTTATACATGATACTAATGTAAAATAAGTTTTGATTGACCCAGGTAGCTCCGTGAACATCATTCTATTATGAGTGGTGAACGAAATACTGATGGGCGATCGTGTAGTTCCAAAAGCACGTTCTTTATTTGGGTTTGATAACTCAACCGTTGTTACAAAGGGCGAGATTGAACTAAGCACACACGCAGAAGGGGTCATCAAAGAAACAAAATTTCAAGTGATAGACACGGATATGGCCTATAATATGATTCTTTGGAGGCCGTGGATTCATGATATGGATGTTGTGCCATCCACAGTACATCAGGTTATCAAATTCCCTTCAAAATGGGGAATTCAACAAATTCAAGAAGATCAACAAACTTTAAGGAGCATCAATTCGGTGATACAACCAAGTCAAAAAGATACGAATGCAAGTCAAAAAGGTATGAGTGCAAGTCAAAAAATTGCGGGTGCAAGTGAGAAAGATGCGGTAAATCAAATTTCAATAGAAATTGTAACAAAACAAACAGACATGGACTCCAGACCATATGTAATTCAAGAGCCAGAGGAGAATGAAAATATTAAAACAACGATTGAGGAGCTTGAAGTTGTTCCACTATTCGAACAATGGCCAGATCAAAGAATTCATATTGGAGCAAGGATAAATCCAGATATGAGAGGTAAGTTAATTGAATATTTAAAAGCTAACGCGGATTGTTTCGCATGTTCCCATTCAGATATGACAGGTATACCTCCGGAGGTGATGACTCATAAATTAAATGAAGATCCATCATACATACCTGTCAAACAAAAGAAAAGGAAGCAAGGATCATTCAAAAATCAAGTGATCGATGAAGAGGTACATAAACTCTTAAATATCGATTCAATACGCGAGGTAAAATATCCTAACCGGTTAGCTAATACTGTGGTAGTTCCGAAAAAGAATGGTAAATGGAGAGTTTGTGGGGATTACACTAACTTAAATAAAGCATGCCTGAATGATTCATTCCCTTTACCACATATAGATCAATTGATTGATGCTACCGCAGGCCACAAATTATTAAGCTTTCTAGATGCGAATTCTAGTTACAATCAAATAAAAATAGACCCCTTAGACGAAGAAAAAACTTCATTTATTACAAACAGGGGGACTTATTATTACAAAGTCATGCCTTTTGGCTTGAAAAATGCTGGAGCCACGTATCAAAGGTCGGTGACCAAGATGTTCCAAGAAAACCTGGGGAAGACGATGGAAGTGTACATTGATGATATGTTGGTCAAATCTACACAAGCAGAAGATCATTTTCAACATCTTTCAACTACCTTCGAGATCCTCCGCAGATATAATATGAAACTGAACCCAGAAAAGTGCGCTTTTAGCGTAGCTTCGGGTACGTTTCTAGGCTTTCTCGTATCTAATAGAGGAATTGAAGTAAATCCTACACAGATTAAAGCTATTGAAGAAATACCTGATATACTCACAAGCAAAAAAGAAGTACAAAGATTGACATGTAGGATTGCAGCTCTGGGAAGATTCATTTCAAGATCTTCAGAGAAAAGCTTTAAATTCTTTTCAGTATTGAAGAAGCAAAATCATTTTGAATGGACTAAGGAATGCCAACAAGCCCTCAAAGATTTGAAGGCATACTTAACAAATCCTCCCCTACTGTCCAAACCAAGGGATGGAGAAAGACTATTTGTATATCTTGCAGTTGCAGAAGTAGCTATAAGTGTAGTTTTAGTAAGGGAGGACAAAGGTACGTAGACTTTATTTACTGATGGCTCTTCAAATGTCAAAGGAGCCGGTTTAGGTATTGTCTTAATCCCACCCTCAGATGAAAGTATAAGACAAGCAATTAAATGTTACCCTATTACTAATAATGAAGCAGAGTATGAAGCTGTAATTTCAGGTTTGGAACAAGCACGAGAACTCTCCATAGAGAAGATCATGAGTAAAAGTGACTCTCAACTGGTAGTCAATTAGATGCTTACACTGCTAGAGAGGCACGAATGCAACAATACTTGGAAAAGGCACGAGAACTGGTCAGGTAATTCCAATCATGGAAGGTCGTGCAAATACCCAGGGAAGAAAATGCAGAAGTAGACGCGTTGGCTAACCTTGCTTCAGTTGCAGAAGTAACAAGTAAAGAAAATGCTATTGTAATACATTTATTTCATTCAGCATTTGACCAGGATAAACATGAGGTAAGCTTTAATAATTTAACCTGGGATTGGAGAAACGAGATTGTTAATTTTTTGCAGTACGGGATCGTACCTGAAGGCAAGAAAGAATCTCAAGTGCTTCGACGAAAAGCTGCTCGTTACTGCCTAATTCGAGATAATTTATATCGAAAAATGTTTGGCGATCCTTTAGCAAGGTGCCTTGGACTCAACTAAACGAAGTACGTGATGAAGGAAGTACATGAAGGACATTGTTGAAATCACGCCGGTGAAAAATCTTTAGTTAAAACACTAATCAGGGCAGGATACTACTGGCCTAAAATGGAAGAAGATGCGAAATATTTTGTAGCCAAATGTGATAAATGTCAATGATATGCCAACAATATGCATCGACCTGCAGAGTTATTACATACAGTTATTTCCCTATGGCTATTTATGAAATGGGGAATGGATATAGTAGGGTCTTTACCACAAGCTAAAGGAAAGGTACAGTTCTTATTAGTGTTAACATATTACTTTTCAAAATGGGTAGAGGCAGGAGCTTTCAAACAGGTAAGAGAGAAGGAGGTGAAAGACTTCATTTGGCAAAACATTATATGCCGGTTTGGAGTCCCAAAAGAAATCGTATGTGATAATTGCCCACAATTTATAGGCTCAAAAATCACGGAGTTCTTTCAAAGTTGGCAAATCAAATGAATAACCTCTTCACCTTACTATCCCATGGAAAATGGACAAGTTGAGTCAATGAACAAGATTATTATCAATAATTTGAAGAAGAGACTAGAAAAATCGAAAGGGAATTGGCATGAAGAATTACCAGGAGTGTTATGGGCTTATAGAACCATAGCAAAAAGAACCATGGGAGAAACTCCATTTTTGCTTGTGTACGGTTCAGAAGCTTTAATCCCGGTTGAAATAGGAGAACCAAGCACGAGATTCATATTGGCAACGGAAGAGTCGAACGATGAGGAATTAAGAACAAATTTGGATTTACTCGAACAAAGAAAAGAAGCAGCTTTAATACGGATGGCAAGACAAAAGCAAATCATAGAACGATACTACAACAGAAAGGCTCACCTCAGGTACTTCAAAATTAGGGACTTCGTTCTTAAAAAGGTTTTCCAATCAACAAAAACAACCAGAGTAGGAAAGTTAAATCCAAATTGGGAAGGACCCTATAAAGTTTGAGGTATCGCTGGAAAAGGTGCCTACGAGTTAGAAACCATGGATGGCAAGGTTTTACCCTCGAGTTGGAATGCTGTTCATTTAAAGAAATACTATTTCTGAGCAAAAGAAATAACCACGGTCAGGTATCGTTCAATTACGATTTTTGTTTTTTGTACAGTTAAAATTATAGTGACAATTTTAGATGATAGATAAAAAGCTAGCCCACACCAAATGATGATAATAGACCTGAGGGACACGCGGAAGCAACATTATTCCTGGTCTAGGGTTGCAACCTTTCTGATGGAAATATAAAGGGTTAAGCAGTCATCATCTAAATTATATATACCTCCGAGTCCCGTATGTTTTTCCTTCTCATGAAATGGACCATATGGAAGGAATAATCAAGTGCTCGAGATTTCATACTTCAAAGCTCAAACACTTGGGGGACTATATATATATATATATATATAATAAGAAAGGCAAAGAAGACTGGAAAAGTCAGAATTCAAGTCAAGCCCATGGTCTACCCAACAAATCAAAAGTTAAGAGCAAAGTCAAGAGCCAAAAATGCAAGCCTGATTCAAAAACATATGAAGAATACACTCGTGGATGTAAATTTCAAAATCTTACGAATGTTTAGGTTAAAGGCAATATTTAGTCATGGGTTGCAAGATATACCCTTGAATTTTGTAAAATCTGTTGTAAAGAAAACAGTTACGAAAGAGTTATAGATGATACTTGAATACATGTAAAGTGTTATACAATTTGAAAGTTCGAATGATACAAAACTTCCTCAAAGTTATTCAAAGAAATGTGTGTGTGTTCCTATTTCTTCTTTCGTATGTTTACACCATTATGACGTTGAGACGTCTTCTTCATTAAGTGTCATTTATAAAAGGGCCCTCTTTTATAATTTGTACATGTTCAAAAAGTCATGGAGTATTGAAGCATTTTTAAATACATAATAAAAGAGTAGAACAGAAACTCAAAAAGAAATATTATATAAACCCGGTTAAAACTAAGTGTAAACTTAGTTCAAACCAAAGTATTTGATATTGAACCCCAAAACGGATCACGGGTAAAACTTGCCAACCATTCCACAAATAAAAAAAAACACAGTAAACTTTCCAAACACAAGTTCACTATGGGGCAGATTCTAAAGTAGTACTATCAGCAGCGGGAGAAGTCAAGATGGCATCATCAGCAGCAGCTGAAGGTTCGACTTGAGCAGAAGAGATTTGAACACTAACTTCACCAGGAGTAAGTTCATCACCCTCGGGAATGCCGACCTCAGGTGAAGAAAAATTTTGACTCTGCTGAGCTTTTTTAATGGTTTTCTTAGTTTTTGCAATCTCAGCAGTCAAGTCAAAACCTTCCTGGTTAGCCTCCATCAAAATCTCGAGGCGCGTATTCAAGAAAGCCCAGCTTACATCAAGAGTTGATTTATCCTCAAGGGCCTCGTAATTCCTCTCCCATTGCTCAATTTCGGCCTTAATTCTTCTTTTTCAGTCAAAGCAGCATCATAAGAAGTTTGTAAAGGGGTGAGTGATCTATCTAAGAACTGGACCTTGTTAGAAGATGCACGGAAGTCTTCTTGAGCCTGAGTGAGCGTTTGAACAAGCTCCACGGCATAGACTTCCTTCTGATTAAGCAGTTCTTCCAGACCCTTAATTTCCTCAGTAGCTTTAGAAAGCTGCTCGACAAATAAAGACTCAAGGAGGTCTTTATCCTTTCCCACTTGACTGGAAGAGGCTTTTTCAATCGCCAATTCTGCTGCCATCACTTTCACTTGCTATTCCAAAGCACACTTTTTCTCATCTAAAACTTCTTTTTCTAACTGAAGGCCTTCAAATTGTTCTTTCCAATTGTCCGCTTCCGTATGATAGTCGTTGACTAACTGCTCAGTATGGATAATTTTCTTCATCATCTCTATGCCTATCAGGTTGATCTACAACAGAAAGGGTAAAATGATTAACAAACAAAGATAAAGAAATCACAAGGAAAGTAAAAAAAAAAAAAGCTAAGGCTTATACCTTCAAAGATGAATGGACAATGTCATTCATCCATGTCAAAGAGCTGTGGTTTTCCAATTTAAACTTCTCAACTAGGCCAATCAATGGTTTCAGCCATACATCAGCTTGGCCAGACTTTTTCAAAAGATTACCATCTTCGGGGACTTCAATGGTAACTTTTTTCATCATCCTACTGCTACTGGAAGAACCAACTTCAACATGAGAAGTGGTAGCAATAGGGACAGTTGAGGAAGTAAAAATAGCCACGGGAGGAGCAGTGGCAGCAACAACAGGTGCGAGAAACTGAGAACCAATAGGAGCAGTTACTGGAAAGGACGCAAGAGGTGCTTCATCAGAAACTAAGCCAAAGTCTTCACTATCAAACCCACGAGAAAACAACTGTTCTATAGAATCACGAGGTACAACAATCATCTCGTCATCAGAGCTCACCAAAGTGGCACTTTCAGGCTTATTCACGGGAACTGAATTTGGAGGAGGTGTGGCTTCATCATTCGAAACAACATGTCTCCTAGCCCGAGGCTTACACACTAAAGAGCCCTCCTCTCGTTCCTCTTCACCCTCAGAACCATGAGCTCTCTCTGCTTTTCTCTTTGATGAAGAACTCAAAATCATCTCTTGAGCCATGGACAAAGAAAGTCTTGATAAAGCAATAGATGCGGCACTAACACCCTGAATGGGAAACCCTAGAAGAAGAAGAAGTTAGTAAATCTCCAAATAAATATGAAAGAAAGGTAGAAAGTTAAAGGGAAGCATACCATGAGTTTTAACTTTCCAACCAAACCTATGAGAAAGGTATTTCCAAGACCTTCCTTCCATAGGAGCAACCGACAATAATTTTTTTACCCAAGTACG
The DNA here is from genome assembly GCF_000715075.1 of Nicotiana tabacum. Taxonomy (NCBI): domain Eukaryota; kingdom Viridiplantae; phylum Streptophyta; class Magnoliopsida; order Solanales; family Solanaceae; genus Nicotiana; species Nicotiana tabacum. The sequence goes on along the minus strand of NC_134083.1, from coordinate 12,357,132 downwards.
TAAGTCTGGTATTTCTTCAACAACTTCCATGGTTGCTAAAAATAAAATAAAAACAGCCACGGGATTGTAAGTTTCTTCTTCCTTCATAAAAGAGAAGAACGATATCTTAAAAAAAACTTACATGCAAAGTTCCATTTTTCTGGAAAAGGCATGTTCTCTTCACTCACTAAATCACTTGTGGGAGCAGCAACAAAATGGGCATACCATCCACGATCTTTATCATCTTCAGGGCTAACCAAAACCTTTTTACTCCCAGCCAAGAGAGTAAACACCCCTAAACGAAACAACTTAGGGGAATAAAGATGAAGCAAGTGTTGAAAGGTGAAGGGTAAAGAGGCTGAATTAGCCAGGTATCTTAAACATGCAACAGCTCTCAATACAATAGGACCAATATGTCCTAAGCAAACGTTAAAGAAACGGCAAAATTCTATGATGGCTGGGTCAATAGGTGGTCTAAAACCTAATGTAAAAGGATATATGTAAACGAAAGAGTAACCAGCTTGGAACGAAGTAATCCTTTGGTTTGGACCAGGAACTAAAATTGGAAAGTCAAATTTCCAATGTCATTCTCTTCGCACAAGAGAAATCAAACCCTCAGTAATCTGGGAAGGATAAACATCGGCACGATCATGGGAAGTCATAGAAGTACTTGATTTCTAATTGATTCGCGATCAGTGGAGAAAGCAAATTCTGCAGGAATAATTTTGTCAATAGTTGGTTCTCGAATAGGTTCACTCGAATCCCTATTTCTGGCAGAAGATCTATGAGTTGAAGAAGCCCTAGTTCTAGAAGAAGAAGGGGTAGCAACGTTGGGTTGAGAAGTAGAACCACGAATAGATAAAGATCCTAAGCTACACAACCTACCACCTCTTCTACTCCTAACAGGAGCAGTTGAAGGGGGAAGTTCATCTACAATTACTACTCTTCGAGGATCAGGGTTCGATGAAGACATGGTTGTACTGTAAAATAATACGTGTTTATGTATAAGAACAATTATGGAAGAAGAATAATGTAGATTGAAGGTTTTAGTGAAAGCAAAGGCACAAGAGGTATTTATAAGAAGAAGCAACCGTCATGTAAAGGGAGTCATGATGGAAACGTCATAATGAAACAGTCACTTCGTGACTGACGCAACTGCAGGAAAGCCCTAAAAACCGCTGAAGAGTCACATACCCAATTGATAAATTCCACGTGGCACATGCATTAAATGGAAGTGACATATGATGCGTTGGTTCTGAAAAAGACACAATGATACATGGGAAACGGCGGCAAACAATTCCCGCCATTAATGTGTACCACTTCCCAAATATTCAATTGCTGAATATTTGACAAGTGGGGGGACTATCTGTATTAGTAAAAAATAAATATTACACGTGAAATTATATGAGGATGACAGGACAAGATACGTGGATCACTAAGAAGATGAAAACTGGAGTGTCGCATTAAAAGATTCACGATTTACAACAGGTACGGGCAAATCACTCACGAGGCGAAAGGGTACGGTTGCTCGAGCCTAAATTACTCAGTGAAGAGACATAGCAGGAAGAGTCAAGAGAGTAAAGAGGGAAGATTCATGAACCTGTAATTAATGTGGAAGAAGAATCGGAACCATTACAGAATCTTCATGAACAGTTACGGTTGCCAATTATAACGTTTCATTAATGTCATTAATGCTCATAATGATTCGGTCATAAAAGGGAAGAAACGTTATATTTGTAAATTCCTATATAAGGGAAAGGAGTTTCATTTGTAAGGACACGTTCTGATTATTATTGGAATATAATTATTTTCTTGTGCTTTCAATTGATTATTTTGTCATTTCTTGTTCTAATTTCCTTTCTTATTTCTGAGAGAATATTGAATTTATTGATTATCAGTAACCCGAGTACTTCTAAAAATAGGCTCTAACTGAGAATCGAATTCTTTGGTTAAACACTAAAGAGTCATAAAATTAACGTGAAAGATATTAACTATACTTATGTTAGTACTTCAAACAAGGAAATAATATATACAATGTAAAACTTAATAGATTATAAATTTCTAAATATTAGGAGTTTCTACCGAGTTCAAATAATGAAGGATTTAAGGTCCAAAATTTTAGGTGATTTAAATTCCTAATTATAGGAAAATAATGAAATGACTATTTTATCTAGTGTGAAATTAATTTTTAAAGGGTAAAAAAGGCGAACGATATTTTGCTAAGGGCCTTCGTGCTTTTAATATAGTACTAGCTTCTACATACATGCGTTGCACGATTATGTCACGTCAATCACAAAAATTATTTTGAAAAGAAATAATGAAGCAATTGACGTTAAACACTCTTAAAATGTTGAAATTAGTGCTAATACATTTATTCATAAAATGATTGCATGTCGCTTCAACAGACACAGTTGACCAATTTAATTTAGTTAGTTAGATAATAATTATGTTAGTTAATTCTGACTTTAGTTCAAACACGTATTAGAAAAGTATTACAGTTTTATCCAGTGAAAGTCATATATTGAAAGAATAACCAGGAACTAATATAGTTCTCGATCTTCAAGCTTTCTATTTGCAAGTTGCTTCGTGCTTCATATTAAACAAACTCATCTCAAATCAATATTCACCTAGCATTGTCCTCACAAAAGCAGGCTATCTAGCATTGTCAATGTCATGACCCAAATCTATTAAAGGTCGTGATAGCGTCGGACACTGCTGTCAGGAAAGCCAACTATAAATACTCAATTTGGTTCTCGTTTTAATATTTTGAAATTACATTTTTCCTTCCATTAAACAGTAGTAGATGAAATTTACAGAGTAAATGATAATATTTTTAACAAATTTCAATACAAAACAACTCATAGTCACCCTAAAACCCGGTGTCACAAGTGCATGAGCATCAACTAGGAATGTAAAATAAAATACAGCATCTATCCGTAATACAAATTTGGATAGGAGAAATATAAATACTCTAAAGGAGACTCTGCCGGTTGCGGGTCGTAATGTGGAATGCAGCTCACATAAGTCCCCGTATGCATACACACCTCTGCTCTCACAAGGACACTAGTCACGTATGTACCTGCACAAAAATGTGTAGCAAGTGTAGCATGAGTACATAAGCAACGTGTACCCAGTAAGTATCTAGCCTAACCCCAGAGAAGTAGTGACGAGGGGTCGACATCGACACTCACTAGTGGTCCAAACACCATAAGGTACAGTAAAGAGGTAGCAAATATGAGACAGAGTAAGTAAGTGAAATAGACAAATATAGATCACGTGGTACAAATCCCCTCTCTTTACGAGGAACTCAAGCTCTTCATTAGAAATTCCTTCCTTAACCGGAGCATATATATAGGTATAGTGAGACTCATCAAGTGGCTACCATAATTCAAATCCAGAATTTACAGATACACTGGCTTCTTACCAAGGTCTTACGCATGATTTCATGGGAATGTGATATAGGAAATGTCGAGGCGTACGGCCCGATCCAACGTAATAATAAAATTGTGCACTGTCGAGGGTCAAACGGCCCAAACCATATGATAAAGCAATTAACCAGCCAAGGCATATGGCCCGCTCCCATGAGAGTGTGGTACATAAATCCTGCCGAGGCAAACGGTCCGATCCCATAAGAAGTGAAATACAAATTCCTGCCGAGGCGAACGGCCCGATTGTAACGACCCGGCCGGTCGTTTTGAGTATTATAATCATGTTTCCCCATTTACTACTCAAATTGTGAATTTCAATTGTTAATTGGCTTACCAGGGGTAATTGGTTTAGGTCCGGTGAGGTTTTGAAATAATTTGGAGCACTTAGTTCCAAGGTTTAGAATTTAAGTTGAAAAGGTTGTCCAGATGTTGACTTATGTGTAACGACCCCGGAGAAATTTTGCTAAGGAAAATAAGGTTTGGGTTGAACAATGAATCGATGTGTTAAGGAAAATTTTGTCGGAAAAAGGTCATTTCTGCGACCACTATGCGGTCGCAGAATCACTCTACAGATCGCATAATGGTCGCAAAGTGGACCAGGAGAGGGGCAAGATTTGAGGAAAATATGTGGTGTACTATGCGACCGCAGACCTATTTTGCGGTGCATTATGTGACCGCAGAACAAGTATGCGAGCCGCATAATAACCGCAGACCGGGTCAGTAACGCCCAGCTTTGGAGGCCAAATTATGCGGCGGATATGCGGACCGCATACCTGTTATGCGATCGCATAACTGCGTCGGAGCTTCCATTCTTTCTAATTTTTGACCCGACCCAACTTCGATTTATAGCCCTTGAAGCTCATTTTTGAGCCAAAATCTGATATTTTAGAGAGAGGTGAGAGCATGTTAGAGAGAGAAAGTGAAGACTAAGTCATTTATCCATTAATTCTTGTTCAAAGTTTGAAAGGATCTTGCTAGGGCTCCAAAGAGGTAAGAATTTCTTTCCTCAATCCTTCAATTTCGGGTTTGGAGTAAAAATGGGTGATTTATAGTATGATTCTAGGGTGTAAGAGTATTATGTATACATACCAATAAGGTTGTGGAAAGATTGTTAAGTTCAAATGGGTAAGGATTGGGTTGAAAATGGTAGAAATCTTCATAGACTTTAATTGAAGATTTGAGGGTCGAGTTGATGTCGGATTTTGGTGAAATTTATATGGTTGGACTCGTGGTGGGATGGGCGTTCATATTCTGTAACTTTTGTTGGGTTCCGAGATGTGTGCCCTACGGACGATTTTTGAGTTAATTTCGGATTTTATTGGAAAAATTAGTATTTCCTTATGGAATTAATTACAATAATTTGTATTGACTGAATCGAATTAATTGTGGCTAAATACGAGGATTTCGGAGACCAATTCTCGTGGCAAGGGCATAGCGGAATAAATAATTACACGGGTTGAGGTAAGTAACAGTTATAAATCTGGTCCTGAGGGTATGAAACCCCGGATTTTGGTGTCATGTGATTATTTTGGAGGTGGCGCACATACTAGGTGACGGGCATGTAGGCGTGCACCGAGGGGATTGTGACTTGGTTCGTCCCGGGAAACTGTAAAGTTGAATAATTTATTGTTAGCCATATGATCTCTATGTGTTGAAGAAATTTGACTATAAATCATGTTAGAAATCATGCTTAGGCTATGTTATAGTACTGTTGAGACCCGTAGAGGTCGCGTACTTGTTGAATTATTTTCTAATTGTTGTCTTGTACTCAATCATGATTTTTCTCGCATATTATACCTCAGTCTTTCTGGATATTTGTTGATATACTATGTTATCTTTATTTGGGCTGATCTTTGTGATTCCTGAGAGCCCGAGAGACTTGAGAGGTTGAGGACTTAGTAAGGCCGAGGGCCTGTCGGTGAGGTAAGGATATTATGGCACGTGAGTTGTCCGTGCAGGATATTATAGCACATGAGTTGTTCGTGCAGCACGTGAGTTGTCTGTGCAGATTATGGCACTTGGGCTGTAGGAGCCCCTCCGGAGTCTGTACAACCCCAGTAAGCGCGGGTACCCATTGAGTATGAGTGTTGAGGGCCGAGAGCCGAGTGGTTGAGCTGTTGTGATGAGTTGAGTGACTGTTTCCTGAGAGGTTGTACTTGCTTTGCATTTGTTGTTGCACTTGGTTGCTATCTGTCATTGTTGTGAAATCTCTGAAAGAATTTATATCCAGATTACTTGAAATTGAACTGTATAAAATTGATTTGACTTAAACTGCCGGATTTGAAAGCATGTCTATTCTTTACTGGAACTACTGAAAGTGAACTATGACTGTGTAGCTCGTCATTATCTTCAGTTCCTTAGTTATTATTGTTACTTACTGAGTTGGTTGTACTCATACTACACCCTGCACTTCGTGTGCAGATCCAGGTGTTCCTGAACATAGCGGGTGTTGATCATTTCGCGCAGTTGATTTTCAGGAGATTTTGAGGTAGCTGTCGGGTTCCGCAGACCTTGTCTCTCCTTCTCTATCTCCTTCTCTATCTCCTTGTTTACTATATTTGGTCTCAGACTATTATAGACCGTATTTTCCAGACTTGTACTCATTTTAGATGCTCATGTACTCAGTGACACCAGATTTTGGGAGTGTTGTATCGAAAATTGCTAGATTTTTGGTATTGTATTAAACGTTACATTTTTTTTAAATTTAAAGGAAATCGTGGGTTATTGATGTTGTCGGCTTGCCTAGTATTGAGATAGGCGCCATCACGACAGGTTAGGATTTTGGATCGTGACACCGATCCCATAAGAAGTGAAATACAAAATCCTGCCGAGGCGAACGGCCTGATCCCATAAGAAGTAAAATACAAAATCCTGCCGATACGAACGACCCGATCCCATTAGAATAAGAAGCTTTGATGGGTCCTTGACCCCACTCACGAATAAATGTGTGAGTTGTAATTTATTTAATGAAAACCTTTCGATGAAACATATATATATACACCGGAGCTATGCCGTAAGAGGAGGATATATATATATATATATATATATATATATATACCGGAGCCATGCCGTAAGAGGAGGAATATTATCTGATGGCTAATCGTGAACCCGTGAAGTCTCTACAATAGCAAGCCTAGTCTCAAATAGAATGTAAAGCAGGGGAATTAATAAGCGAGAGACTACTCAAATAGTACAGCTATAGCATGATGTAAACCTAAGCCTACCCGGACAATAACATGAATGTAGTTACGTACGGGCTCTCATCACCTCGCGCGTACGTAGTCCCCACAACAAGTAGCACACATCAAACATATCACCTAAGGGTAATTTCCCCCTCACAGAGTTAAACAGGAGACTTACATCGCTCCGAAATTCCATAACCGGCTCCAAAGCCTCTCTAACACCTCAAACTGATGCTCGTCGCTCCAAACTAGTCAATTAAGATGCAACCCAATCAAAATGTACTCTAATACTCATAATTAATCAATTTATAACAATTTCCAACTCCGCTCGAAAACTTAATAAAGCAACCCTCGGGCCCACGTACCCGGATTTCGAAAACTTTCGAAGATAAACGTTACCCATAGCATCATGAACCCAAATATATAATTTATTCCCAATTCCATGTCCAAATTTTGTGGTAAAAATCCAAAATACCAAGTTCTAGGTCTTTCTTCAAAATCTCAAATTTCTACTAGTTTTCATATCTAAATTTGTATATAACTTTGTATTTAGCTTGCAATAGGTTGGAATCACTTACCTTGATGTAGATGATGAAGATGGACCTCCAAAATCGCTCCAATACCGGCTCCCATGGAGGAAATGAAGTGCAAATGAGCAAAACCTCGATTTTAAAAGAACACTGCCCAGGTCTTTCCCCTTCGCGATCGCGAAGGCCAATCAACAGCTGCCTAAAAGCTTCCCTTTCGCGAACGCGATCGCATTGCTCATCCCCTTCCACTTTCGCTATCGCGAACACCGCTATGCGATCGCATAGAACAACCTTCACCAAACGGGCCAGTCCCATTAACACAGCGCATTCGCGATAGCCCCGACGCGAACGCGAATAACCTCCCGCTCGACCCTCTGCGAACACGAACCATTATACGCGTTCGCCTAGAGTAAAAATACCACTAGTCCACTTAACCTTTCGCGATCGCGCCCCTTTCTTCGCGATCGCGGAAGAGGAAACCAGATGCCCAAAAACCAGCAATTCCTCAAAGTCCAATATCCGTCCGAACTCGATACGAGACACACCCGAGGCCCTCAGGACCTCAACCAATTATACTAACACGTCCCAAAACACATTACGAACTTAGTCGAGCCTTCAAATCACATCAAATAACATCAAAAAAATGGATCGCAACTCAATTCAAGCTTTATGAACTTTAAAATTTCAAACTTCTAAATTCGATGCCCAAACCTATCAAATCACGTCCGATTGACCTCAAATTTTGCACACAAGTCACATTTGACATTACGGACCTACTCCAACTTCGAGAATCAGAATCCGACCCTGATATCAAAAAGTCCACTTCCGGTCAAACTTCTCAAAAACTTTCAAATTTCTAACTTTCGCCAAATGGCCCCAAAATGACCTACGGACCTCCGAATCCACTTTCGGATGCGCTCCCAATACCAGAATCACTATACGGAGCTATTCCCAGACTCGGAATCCCAAACGAACACTGATAACATTGAAATGCACTTCAACCCAAATTTATGAAATTCTTCCAAAATGCTAACTTCCATAATAGGTGCCAAAATGCTCCCGAGTCATCCAAAACCCGATCCGGACACACGCCCAAATCCAAAATCATCATACGAACCTGTTGGAACCTTCAAATCCCGATTACGAGGTCGCTTACTCAAAATCACACTTTAGTCAATTCCTCCAACTTAAGGCTTCCGAATTTAGAATTTTCTTTCCAAATCAACTCTAAACTTCCCGAAATTCAATTCCGACCACGCGTACAAGTCATAATACCTTAAGTGAAGCTTCTCATGGCCTCAAACCGTCGAGCGATGTGCTAGAGCTCAAAACGACCGATCGGGTCGTTACATTCTCTCCCACTTAAACATAAGTTCGTCTTCGAACGTGCTAAGAACTGCTCTGGAGTGGTTCGAAATCATTGTTTAACACCTCGTGCACCTACCTGTGCTACCACCACCTAGTTGAGCACATTTGCTCGAGCAAACCTGAAAATCCTCCCTTTTATCTAGGCAAATAAGCCTTAGGGCCAAATTCCAACGTCCGAAATTCTCTACTAGGCCTGCTTCTAACATACAAACACCGTTTCAATCACCACACGATGTACCAATACATGATTGTATATTCTCACTGAATTCTTACCATGCACCATGTAACTCACTTGCCCCAAGCAATCTTTCCAAAGAACATCAGCTAAAATTTCCACTGACCGAAGCCCGTAGTGTACCTCATGACCAATTAAGCCTTTCTTAAACTCTCGCAATACTGCCACGACAGAGGAGATATGTAGAACTCATAACCACCTGCCGAATCACAATTTATGGAGTCTCTCCTCTCGGCAAGAACCATTACCTCATTCTGGACTGAATAGCAATATTTACTCTTTAATATGCTTCATAAAAATCTGATCGCACTGATCCCAGGTCCAATAATCTCCTCTCACCCAGTACAAGCTGCTCAGGCAATAAGCCACCTTAGACACTGCCAAAAATCTCGTATGATGCCACAATGTACCAACAAGCTACAAACTCGAATGTGATACATAAGGAAAAACGAACTTTGGAAAGAACTACTCAACCCACGTAACTAATTAAACAACCGAAAGGATGTTATGAACCTTCCTCAGGAAATGAGAAGCAAAACACGCAATAATAGATATAGAAAAGTGTACTCAATAACACACTGATGTAGCGTGCAACCCGATCCACACATGATACCGTTGCAGCGTGCAACACGATCCAGCCATGATACCCGTGGCGGCGTGCCACCCAATCCACACATGATAATCTAAAGAAAACACACATCTAGCCGTAACGTTTATACTCATGAAATGCCCGAATATCAACCATAAGCACGCCAAGTGCATAATACAAATCCTGGGGAGACGGGTAGCGTCACGCGCTACAAAACTCAAGCACAACAAAGGTGTGATATATGATCTGCATCTCGAGAGCTATCCCGCTCACATAATACCACAAACCATACGGGATCTGAATACGAGTGCGAATAATCAAACCACCTCACAACCCACCAGGTATAATATAGATTACACGGAATAGCTGACGATAGAAATAACATCCAAGGCCCAAAGACCCTTCCAAAAATAACGCTATGCTGAGATGAGCATATCCCGCCTAATATAGAGCCCACATTCACTTTTAGATCTATCCACGGACCTCAAACCAATTATGATCATACCATGCTTGGCTAAATAGCCTCTCAAGGACCCACAATGACCTATTCACGACATATAAGAGCAGCCGTCAAATCCGGAACAAACTTCCACATTCCACCACCAAATGAACCGAGCGCCCTTCAGGCATAAATTCTCACATTAGCGATAGTACCAAATCTCCATACTTGGTTCCAACCTTTAATCAATCAGGTGACTATATGTCACACTTATTCAATCTTCCCGTTGGGTATGCTCCCACGACCTTCTGCCCCAGGTAACAAATTTGCACATCCACCGGCCACACTAATGCTGTAAAGCAAATCAAAAAGTCGCAATTCAGCACACAAAGCCTCTTACACAGGACACCGATCTCATGTGACGCTAAAGACAATACCAGCTGATTCTAACCAATCAGAATTCTTCCCTGATCATTTGAGCTCATGACATTCTTGTCAACACCTAACCGTAACCTTGATCCTCAGCTTCCAATTCCCCATACCGCTCACTGCACCTAACATGCCAATACGTGAGAGTACCAGAATTCCATAATAACCCATGATCCCCTAATAGGATAAAATCTTCATCATATAAAAATCGTTTACTTAGCTCATTTCACACGAACCAATGCAATATGCAACTAAATTCTCAAACAGCAGAAAATACAACCTCATGTCGTAATCTAAATTGCCATAACTCTTCCGAAAATCCCTCTATATAACAAAGCCATACGAATAGAATACCTCCCAAATCAACCAAGTTGTGGTGGCGCTCAAGCCCAGGTGTACAACCACAAACTACATGTATAACTTCACGCTGGAGAAACTAGTCGCTGCCATAACCGTGTTGATTCAACCATTACCAACCAAGCCACTTTTTCTAATTTACTAGGGACTTGCCTTAGAAATAATAATAGCTTCATTCAAAACATCATGAACCCATATCCGCACTCATCCTGAGTGACCTTATTTCACGAGACCACGTTGTCTCCAAAATCCATGAACCATCTCATACCCTCCTTATGCACATATTCGCATCTTCAACAGGAACACCCATCCTGAAACACCAGCAAACAGCAGCTACCAGCAGTGCCAAAATGAAGGAAAATAATCTGAATACTATCAGAAACACGCCCGAGGCCCCCTGAGACCTCAACCAAATATACCAACAAGTCCTAAAACATGATACGAACTTAGTCGAAACCTCAAATCACCTCAAACAACGCAAAAACCACGAATTATACCCCAATTCAAGCCTAATGAACATTGAAATTTCAAATTCTACAAACGACGCCGAAACTTATCAAATCACGTCCGATTGACCTCAAATTTTGCACACAAGTCACATTTGACATAACGAAACTATTCAAATTTCCAGAATCGGATTTCGACCCCGATATCAAAAAGTCAACCTCTCGATCAAACTTCCCAAAAATTCAACTTTTGCCATTTCAAGCCTAATTCCACTACGGACCTCCAAATAATTTGCCGGACACGCTCCTAAGTCCAAAATCAGCATACGGAGCTATTGGAATCATCAAAATTCAATTCCGAGGTCGTTTACACATAAGTGAACATCTGGTCAACTTTTCCAACTTAAGTTTTTAATTATGAGACGAAGTATCTCATTTCACTCCGAAATCTTTCCGAATCTGAACCTTGTAAGGCATAAATTGAGCAGTAAATGGGGAAATGGGGTTATAATACTTAAAACGACCGGTCGGGTCTTTACATTCTCCCCCACTTAAATATATGTTCGCCCTCGAACATAATAAGAGTTGTTCCCAAGCCATCAAATCACTATTCTATCTTACCACGCACGTACCCGGGGGTGATCCCACGTCACCCTATTCCACATAGGCCTGACAACACAATACAACTGAAAATCCTTAATTTAGCCTTAGCCCAAAAACCTTGGAATTCAATTCCCAACCTTCAGAATTTCTTTTCAAGACACGAATCTTACATTTACACACTGTATGAGTCTGAACAAGCTGCATCGAGCTATAACTATAATCACGAATATAATCACCCAACATATTACACAACTCGCCCGCTCGTAGCACCATTCCTAATGACAGTAACTACTCCAAACCAACCAAGTACTAGCATTAAACCCCATATCGAACAAAACCTCATCCCAACACCTTCGTAAACTGTTGATAATAAAAGAAAAATTCAAAATCTCATAACATCTTATCAAATTGACAAGTCATGGAGCTATCCCGCCCCAACAAGAACCATACTCACTTTCTAAGCCGACTTTCAATATTATACTCCCGAATATACCGTAATCAAACCTGATAGTACCCATTCTAGGTCCAATGACCATATATTATTAAACACAACTATTCCGCAGACACGCCACATTAATATAACTCCAGCCACCACTGCGCAATTCGTGTACCCAAATATGGGAGATGTCTCAAGGAAGAGAACCATATTGCAAGTTCAACAAGCACCACCACAACCACAATGTTACAACCAACTCCTCAAATTTCGTGAAGAGGATAACCGTAGGTGCATGTGCAAAATTGTAGAGGAAGGATATTAATAAATCAGATAATTTATCATAGAAATAAAATTCCCACACATGGCACAGACAACTCATGTACCAATAATATGAATCGTCTGGCATGGTCACAGGCCTCCAGTCCCAGCTTATCATACCAGAGCAATTAAACAAGTACACTTGTATATGATAATGAAATAAGATTCTTATGCTCCTTGACTGGTATAAATAACACGCCATAGTGTAAGTATGTGCAAAGTCTGCTATCACACTTCAAATCAGAAATTTAACGTAGAAATAGTAATTACCCTGTTTATTCAGGGAATTAGCCTCTTTGTAACCTCAAGTGTAGCCCAGGTAGTTCTCAACAAAGGTAAAAACACGAGAAACGTTATAACTTTACGCTTAACAGTCAACTCTAGGCATATCATAGCCTAAGCATTCTTTCTCCTAACACTCAAGTCAACTTTCTCAACCAGATTCAAATTCAAATTTCAACACACACACCCTGCTTGCAGAAAATAAACTCTCCACTCACATCATAAGGAACAAATCTACGTAGATTACTCTACAGGAGATAACCCACCTGATTAGTCTCAAATTGGCATCTTGTTATACCCTTTCGCAGCCACATACTATGAAATCACTTAATTTTTCTGAGTCCAAACTCATTAACAAGACACGAGAATTTAGTTTGTCCTAAAATTTAACAACGTGAAAGATCCTTCAAAACATTCATACTCGTGACTGTACATCACATCAAATCGAAAATCAAGCACCCAAGGGCCTTCATTTACACTTCAAGGAAACACTTCTCGCCACATTCACATCATCTTAACACATCCCGCAGTTACATCATACTCATTATAAAGCCATTTCACCCCTCATCGAGCCACAAATTCCACTCGTATGGATATTACCGGACATATGAGTCCAAATGTACAAGTTACAACTGAAGCTACCGAGCTTAAGCTGCGACTCAACCATGGCCTCGAGTCCTCCAGACTGACCCATCACCAAAACATAGAATACACAGCTCATACATCATCCCTAAAATCACAAGCCGGCGATACACAGCTGATATTGAGCGTTCACATGCGCGCACGAATGCATGGAAGGAATTCAAAGAGTTATATTTCAAGCTGAATCAATTCCACATAATAAAGAAAGAAAGATGGGAAATTATCCTAAATGCCTTGTAGCCTCTCGAAGATAAATATGGACGTCATCATATCGATCCGCAAGACTCCACTAGACACTTGCTCATGACTTGTAGAACCTATGAACCTAAAGCTCTGATACCACCTTATCACGACCCAAAATCTGACTAGTCGTGATGTCATCTAACCCAACCCGCTAGGTAAGCCAATTATCAACTATCCAATTCCAATGAATTTAGTAAGGCAATTAATTAAAAGAAAATAGATAAAACTAACACACTTTCCCAAGAACTGGTAGTACAAACCATGAGCTTCTAAGAATAGAATTTACAAAACTGGTATGAAATAATACATCATCTGTTCGAGATGTACATGAACAGATTGTTATAAATCTAAGGCTACCATGAACAAGAGGCAGCTACAACCAGAATGCAGGTACGTCTTCAATTCTAGCTCCCGTCAATTATAGCAATATTAACATCTAATATCTCCACACAAGGTGCAGAAGTGTAGTATGAGTTCAAATGACCCCCATGTACTCAATAAGTAACAAACATAACCTTAGGTTGAAAGTAGTGACGAGCTTTTACCAAGGTCGGGCCCAAAACCAATAGTCCATAACAGTCCATAACAACGTAAAGCAAATAATACAAGAAGTAACTCAAAGATAAAAATGCTAAGCTAAATCATGATTTCTAAAAATAGTTCTTCCTTTCAAGTACATCAGTGAAAACCCAAATCATTTACCGAAGTTGCTAAAAATATGAATAAGTTTGATAATAATAATTTTCCCAAAATCCTTTCAATAATAAATAAGATTTTTCATTTTCTTTCCAGATAACCAGTGTAAAACAAATGCATCACTATGCCCATCTGTCAACATGTGTGAGAAATCATGAATGATGTGATACTGTACAGCATGAGGAAAATACATCTCTATGCATGTATGTCATGTGTGCATGTCAATGCGATGCAACTCAGTGATAAAATCATATGCATACTCTCAGAATATCATTTCACTCAGTCCTCCCAGTCACTCGGTCCTCCCAGTCACTCAGTCCTCACAATCACTCAGTCTTCCCAATCACTCGGCACTCGCACTCAGTAGGTACCTGCGCTCACTGGGTTGTGTACAAACTTTGGAGGGACTCCTTCAGCCCAAGCGCTATAATATGCACGGATAATTCACGTGCTATAGTATCAATATATGTATCCGCACGGATAACTCATGTGCTATAATAAGCTAATCTAGCTTGCTACAGGCGGCAGCCCCTAGCCACATAATAATAATGTATATAAAGCCAATATGGCCTACTGCGGCGTGCAGCCCGATCCCATAATTATCCTTACAATCAGGCCCTCGGCCTCACTCAGCCATCAATCTCTCCAGTCTCTCAGGCTCACAATGTCATGAAACTAGCCCAAAGTGATGATATGATGAATCAATAAATAGAAACAGGGACTAAGAGATGATATGAAATGAATGAACATGACTGAGTATGAAATTTCATTTTAAACAAATAATTCAATAACAATATAACCTATGTGGGTCTCAATAATATTGGCACATAGCCTCAGCATGATTTTTAATATGATTCTCAGCTCAATTTCTTTAGCACATAAAACTACATAGAAAATGCCAAGATTATTTGACTACAAAATTCCACTGCGACAATTATGTCACAATTCCATGGTGCATGCCTATCACCTAGTATGTGTGTCACCTCCCAACAATTCATATAATACATATATCCAGGGTTCATACTCTCAGCTCCAATAAATTTGATTCAGTCCACACAATTATAGGAATTAATTTCATATCAAAATACTAATATTTTCCACAAAATCCGAAATTACACTCAAAAATTGCTCATGGGGCCCACGTCTCGAAACTCGACAAAAGTTACAAAATATGAATGCCCGTTCAACCACGAGTCCAACCATACAAATTTTACTCAAATCCGACATCAATCCGAACCTCAAATCTTCAAATTAAACCAAGAGGGTTTTCACAATTTTACAAATTAATTCATCAATTAAATATTAAAAACAACCATGGATTCGAGTAATTTGACCAATATTGAGTTAAGAACAGTTACCCCGTTGTTTTTCTTGGAAAACTCCCGAAAATCCTCTCTCTCCGAGCTCCAAATCTGTAAAAATGGAAAATGGGACGAAGTACCATTTTCAGAACTTAAACTCTCTGCCCAGTCATTTGCTCTACGCGATCGCGGACAATCTCACGCGATCGCGAAGTACAGTTTACCCCTGACCATATTTAACCTTACGGGATTGCGGACCTGACCACGCGGTCGCGATGCACAACTTCACAGACCTACACTATCGCGGACTCGTCCATGCGATCGCGAAGCACAAACGCGTGATATCCATTTCTACTCCATTTCCTCTATGCGAATGCAGTCATAAGGGTGCGAACGCGATGCCCAGACCTTACAATGGTTCACGAACGTGATGCCACTGGCGCGAACACGATGAAGGAAAAAGGTCAGCTCCTCTGATACACTACGCGATTGCGTCCCAATCTTCACGATCGCGAAGAAGGTTTAAAACACCAGCAAACAATAGCTACCATCAGTGCCAAAATGAAGGAAAATAATCTGAATACCATCTGAAACATGCCCGAGGCCCCTGAGACCTCAACCAAATATACCAATAAGTCCTAAAACATGATACGAACTTAGGCGAACCCTCAAATCACCTTACACAACGCCAAAACCACGAATTATACCCCAATTCAAGCCTAATGAACTTTGAAATTTCAAATTCTACAAACAACGCCGAACCTTAACAAATCACATCCGATTGACCTCACAATTTTAATACAAGTCACATTTGACATAACGAAGCTATTCAAATTTCCAGAATTAGATTTTGACCCCGATATCAAAAAGTCAACCCCTCGGTGAAACTTCCCAAAAATTTAACTTTCGCCATTTCAAGCCTAATTCCACTATGGACCTCCAAATAATTTTCTGAACACGCTCCTAAGTCCAAAATCACCATACGGAGCTATTGGAATCATCATAATTCAATTCCGAGGTCGTTTACACATAAATGAATATCCGGTCAACTTTTCCAGCATAAGTTTTTAATTATGAGACTAAGTATCTTATTTCACTCTGAAATCTTTCTGGACCCAAACCAACTAATCCGATAAGTCATAAATCAACTGTAAGACATAAATTGAGCAGTAAATGGGAAAACGGGGTTGTAATACTTAAAACGACCGGCCGAGTCATTACAATCCCAGTCCAGACAAAAGAGTTATGCAGATCAGAAGCCGGTGGCTATTTTGGACAGGCGGGTTTGATAGCTGAGGTCGATGAACATTGCTTTCGTGAAGGTTCAGTGGAGGGGTCAGCATTTCGAGGAGGCGACTTGGGATACCGAGCATGATATGTGCAGTCAATATCCTCATCTTTTCACCACTTCAGGTATGTCTCTATGCCCGTTCGAGGACGAACGATTGTTTTAAGAGGGGGAAGATGTAATGACTCAGCCGATCATTTTAAGTGTATTAGCCCTGATCCCCTGTTTACTGCTTTTCCCATACCATTTCTGCTTATGTGATTTACCGGGAGGTTGTTGTTGTGGTTTCGGAGTGAATTAGGACACTTAGTCCCTAAAACTGAAGCTTAAGTCATAAGATTTTGACCGTAGTTGGAATTATATGAAGATGACTCCAAATGGAGTTTCGTTGGTTTTGTTAGCTCCGTTGGGTGATTTTGGACTTAGGAGCGTGTCTGGAATGTGAATTGGAGGTTTGTAGCTAAATTAGGCTTGAAATTGCGAAAGTTAAATTTTTGGGAAGTTTGACCGGTAGTGGACTTTTCGATATCGAGTCAGATTTCAATTTCGGAAGTTAGAGCAGGTCCGTAATGTTGAATATGACTTGTGTGCAAAATTTGAGATCAATCAGACGTGATTTGATAGGTTTCGGCATCGATTGTAGAGATTTAAAGTTTCAAGTTCATTAAGTTTGAATCGGAGGGTGATTCATATTTTTTAGCGTTGTTTGATGTGATTTGAGGGCTCGACTAAGTTTGTATGGTGTTTTAGGACTTGTTCGTATGTTTGGTTGAGGTCCCGAGGGCCTCGGGTGAGTTTCGGATGCTTAACGGATCAAAATTTGGACTTGTGTAATTGCTGAAACTTTCAAGCTTTTGGTGTAATCGCACCTGCGGTGGGGTGTCCGCAGGTGCACACATGCACGTGCGAGAGGCCAAGCATAGAAGAGGGATTTAGGATATGGCCAGGGGTCACAGGTGCGAGGGAATTTCCTCATCTGCGAGCCCGCAGATGCGCTTGAAGTTCCGCAGATGCGGAGAGTGAGCTGGAAGGAGAGACCGCAGAAGCGGACCACTGTCCGCAGGTGCGCACACGCAGGTGCGACCACCTGATCACAGAAGCGGTCCCAGTCACCTTCAGCCATTTCCGCACTTGCGATGGAAATTCTGCAGATGCTGCGTCGCAGGTGCGACTGGTGGTCCGCATGTGCGAGATCGTTGGTCACAAAAGAGGAAATTTCGAGGTTTAGGTCTCATTTCCAATTTTGGGACTTTGAGAGCTCAGATTGGGCGATTATTTGAGGGATTTTCAGAGAAAGATTTTGGGTAACAATTCTTAACTCCTTTATGGTTATATTCCACTAATCTATGCTTGATTTCATCATTTAACTTCGGATTTGGGTTGAAATTTTGGGGGAAATGGGTAGAAGTCCTTCAAGTAAGATTTTGGGTTTTGATTGAGATTTTGACATCTGATTTGGATAGTTTTGGTACGAGTGAACTCATGAGGGAATGGGTGTTCATATTTGGTGATTTTATCCGATTCCGAGACGTGGGCCCAGGGATACTTTTTGGGGAGATTTTCTAAATTCTTTCTTTAGCTTTGATTTCATTAATTAGATTAATTTCTTATAGTTGTATTTATGGTATGTAATTGATTTTGGCTAGATTTGGTCTGTTCGGAGTTGGATATTCCTGGAAAAGGCATTGTTACCGATTGATTGAGCTTGGTTCGAGGTAAGTAGTTGCTTGCCCTTGTGTGGGGAAAATCCCCTTAGGATTTGGTACTGTTGTGATATGTGAGCGCCGTGTACGCGAGGTGACGAGTACGTACACGGGCTATTTGTTTTTAAAACGATTTTTTTACTAATTAGCAGCCTGTCATCCTTTTAATTTGGGTTATACCATATTTCTAAGTAGTAATCTGCTTTTCAATCTTAATTGTGTTATACCAACCAGTGTAGTTATCCTGTTTAGTCTAATATCGCATGTCTACGTGCTTTAACTGCTTATTTGAACTTTGTGAAGCATGCCTAGTTGATTTCTTATTTTTCCTTGATCTTTATCAGTCTTAACTATAGAATTCTTGTTGTTAACTGTTGTATTTATCGGTTTGAACTGTGTGTTTACTTTTGAGACTATGAGGCGGTTCCTCGTGAGTTCTCCCTGCACATTTACTTTTGAGACTACGAGGTGGTTCCTTAGGAGTTCTCCCTACATATTTACTTTTGAGACTATGAGGCGGTACCTCGGAAGTTCTCCCTGTATATTTACTTTTGGGACTACGAGACGGTATCTCGGGAGCGCCCCTGTTGTTATATCATTGTGCGGTGTTGTTATTGCTTTGTGAATACTTGTTGTTGTCTTCTCCGTTTTACTTCATGTTTATTATAGCATCTGTCTTATTATTATATACCAATAGGGCCCGGTCCTGACCTCGTCACTACTCTACCGAGGTTAAGTTTGGCACTTACTGGGTACCGTTGTGGTGTACTCATGCTACTCTTCTGCACATGTTTTGTGTGCAGATCCAGGTACTTCTTATCAACTCCGCTACTAGCTGAGAGTGTTTGCTGTTGTACGAAGACTTCAAGGTATATCTGCCCCGTCCGCAGACCTCGCAGTCCCCCTCTATTCTCTTCTATGTCATCTACTTTCCGCATTTCTTTTGTTAGACTTTGGTGTATAGAGATTCTAGTTTCCTTCTGTAGCTTGTGACTTATGATGTTACGGGTTTTGGGAATACTGTGTATTACTAGAGTGTTGGTTATTGTACATGCCGAGCAGCATTGTTATCAGTTATCTATTGCAGTTAGTTGTTTAGTTTTCCTTCCATTTTGTTATTTCTGCATTTTGTTAGGCTTACCTAGTCGTAGAGACTAGGTGCCGTCACGACATCTTACGGAGGGAGAATTGGGTCGTGACAATTCCCTCTGAAAAGCGTCCCAAAACCGTGTTGGAAATGTCCAAAAATGGCAAAACTCGAAACCCCTTCGAAATGTATACTGTCCAGAGGTTCCGCACCTGCGACTCACTTAGCCGCTTCTGCGGTTTCGCAGGTGCGAGAAACCAACCACTTCTGCGGTTTACCAAGGTTGGCCTCCCTTCGCTTCTGCGGTCGCCATCCCGCTTCTGCGAGGAGCAAGCCGCTTCTGCGGCCTTTGCGCTTTTGCGGTCGCACAGTTGCAGATGTGACGCCGCTTCTGCGAACTATCTGCTCGCTTATGCGGCCTCTGCCTCAATCCATGCCTGGTCACTTCTGCAATGAAGCACATGCTTCTGCAAGCTCGCCTCTGCGAGCTCGCACCTGCGAGCCAATTTCCGCAGGTGCGATTGCATCAGTAGGCAGCAGCAAGTTTCAATTGTTCTAAGTCCAAATTTGATTTGTTAACCATCTGAAACTCACCCGAGGCCCCCAGAACCTCAACCAAATATACCAACAAGTCTTAAAACATCATACGAACTTAGTTGAATATTCAAATCACCTCCAACAACATCAAAAACACGAACTACACACGGATTCAAGCCTAAGAAACTTCAAAATTTCCAAATTCTACAAACGAAACTGAAACCTATCAAATAATGTCCGATTGACCTCAAATTTTGCACACAAGTCATAAATAACCCCACGAACCTATTGCAACTTTCGGAATCGGAATAGACCCCGATATCAAAAAGTCAACCCCCAGGTCAAACTTTCCAAAAATTCGACTTTCGCCATTTCAATCCTAATCCCACTACGAAATTTCAAATAATTTTTCGGATACGCTCCTAAGTCCAAAATCACCATACGGAGCTACTGAAATCATCAAAATTCGAATCTGAGGTCGTTTACATATAGAGACTTTTCCAACTTAAGCTTTCCATTTAAGAGACTAAGTGTCTCATTTCACAGTGAATTCACTCCGGACCCAAACCAACTAACCCGATAAGTCATATAACAGCTATAAAGCAAAAATGGAGCAGTAAATAGGGGAACGGGACTACAACTCTCGAAACGATCGGCCGGGCCGTTACAGGGATCACTTTCCATTGGCCATTTTTTTATCATAGCATCTTGCTGCATTTTCTCTCTTCTAATGTCTATGTTGTTCTCATATCCAACATGTACATAGTATATTGTGGGATTTATTACTTTAAAACAAATTTTTTGAATACTCAATGAAGGTAAAAGTATACATATAAAAATTCTTAACAGGTTAACGGTTTATCCGATAAGAAAATTGAGTAATCCGCCCCCAAACCGTTAAGCCATTAATTATAAAATCTTAATCCATTCACCATCCATTACTCCTATAACCCGATACCAATAAGTCAATAAGCCATCGGTTCAGTTTGATTAACGGTTACGGTTCGATTTTGAACAACCCTATTATCAAATAACATTTGTGGCGACGCCGATTTACTAAAATCCAACAGAAAAAGATCTTAGCTGATATATAGTCCCAATTATTAGGTTAAGCCCTAATATGCACCATGATATAGGAAACTATATTATTAATCATAATTTATGATAAATATAAAAATCATCTTTTATGTATGCAAGATATAAGGTGACATAACAAATTCTCATGAACCACTTCCTCTACCTCTACCGTGCAACCATGTAGCTAATTACTGAGTTATTTTATTTACATAAATAATTACTAATCAAGTATATCATTGAAAATAAATTCACTAAAAAGTAAAGCCAAAACAAACATAACTAAACAATTTTAGCATTAAGAAATACAACGATAAAGAAAAAGCAAAACCAAACCATGTTAGGAAAATTATCTGTAGTGACAAATAAAAATACGTTATTGAGATGCACCTCAAAGAGAAGTAGCTTTTGACATGCTTATAGCATACTATAAATTGTTGTAGATGTATGATAATAGGTATGCAATCAAATATCAAGTTTACTATGTACCTATCGGCTTTATGTGATCTGAAAATATATGCAGCAAATTGGCACGCTATAACGCTTTTTATATTGGTAAAAAGGTATTCTTATATGAAGAATTAACTGGGATTGGTATAGCTTTAGAACTTCAATAATGAGTAGGACACTTAATCATAGGTGGATCCAGAATTTGAACCCTATGAATTCAACTTTTAAAGTTTTTAGCATTGAATCCATTGTATTTTTAAAGTTATGGGTTCATATCTATTATTTTTATAATTTTAATAAATTTTTACATATAAATTTTTACTTGGCGTCAAAAGTTATGGGTTCAATTGAACCCGTCGGTATTACACTACATCCGTCCCCACACTTAATTCGTATAATAATTCCATGCTAATTCGTATTAGGTTAGGTTTTTGGTGTGACAGTTTTATCCAAAAGCCAATTATCTTTTCCAAAATATATTTTAACTTTTAGAGGGTATAAAAGTCGATAAATATTTCAGGGATACTTTTGTCGTTCAATATTTAGCGTAAAATATTCGTGCTTTTATAATAATATAGATATAGATATAGATATAGATATTTTCGGTTATTATTTTGAAATCGCTATACGATATCATTTTCTCTATTGCAATTGATCCAACGGAACGTGTCAATGTTAAATCATGGCCCAAAATAGTCAGCCCTAAAATCAAACACATACCAAATTAGATGACAAGAATGTCAAGTTTGCAAGAGAAGCCTAATACATATATAACTATGAATTCTCTGGCCCAACACTGGATTCTACGTTTGTGGCTTTCTGAAACGGTTTAAAGTAAATTTTTTGTATATTAGAAGTGAGAAAAGTGAATTGTGTTATTCAATGGTGAGCATGCAATTACTGCAATGTTGCAGCCCTTTTTTCTCATTAACTTATTTCACTTGATTTTACTCACGTCTATAAACCTTACCTTCACCATTTTGCAATTTATGACTATCAGCAACTTCTATTCCTACCCACGCCATTATAATATTTGGATAATTAATGTCCAGATGTGGAAGCTTACTTCTGTAAAACATTTTCTAAGTAACCATACCAAAATATTATAATTTGAAAATTTCCTTTTCGCTTGTAAGTTTCCCAACACTGTAAGTAAATATTTTTTCTGTCGCCTGCCTACCTCATATCATTGACCATTACTTATTAAGAATAAAATATTGGAGGCTTTTAATGTAGCCATTAAATTGTTACAACCCCTACAAATATACATTAATTATGTATAAAATATGTATATTATATGTATATTACACATTGATATACAAAAACTTTATATTTATCTGCTAGTGTTATACTATGTAGATTGTTCAATAGTGGAAATGACGTGGGGTGACCACTTTTTAAGCAGCTATTTAGTGTTTAGCCACCAATTTTAACGCAGAGAAAAAAGAGCCACTGCTTTGTTATAACTAATACTAAAAGACTTTTACCCTTTCTTCATCTCTTTTCTTTTCCAAACCTTTTTCATTATCAAATCCCTCGTTTCTTCCCTTCCGGAGAGAAGATTGAACCTCCTTTGATTTTCCTACATGCAGTAGTGAATTTCTCCAAAATATCACAAGAGTTTTCATCAATTTTCATCAACATCCTATACGTAGTGTAATTTATGTTTAAACTTTGTTTTCCCCGTGATTTCTTCTTCGATTTCCACTTTCTAGGCACTAGCTATTACATGATTCATGTTATTATATTGTGCCTCCTCCACTTGGTTAATTTTATTACATTTTGATTTTTATGATGCTGAACTTGAATCCTAATGTTGTCAACTATTCAATCTTTAAACCTTTTTTATTTTTATTTTTAGATCCCTTATTTCAACAAAAAAAAACTCAAAAATTTACTCCATCCTTACTTCATTTTAAGCAGAGGACGGAGGACCCTGCACTTCATGGCGTCATATAGAAATTATTCATGTGAGTTGGTATTAAGAACTTCATTGCTAATCGATTTAATTATTATTATCCGAGTGAGAAGGGAACAAAATGTACTAGGCGATTACCTAATTAGATTTTGTTGCTTATTAGTTCGTTGATAATCTTTTATCACTCTCATTTGTTTCGTAATATTAGTTTTTTGTTTTAAATATTCAGGACATTTCAGAAAAATAATCCTGAAATTTATATGTTATTTCCTTCTTTGTAGATTCTAAGTTCAGAGATATGATTCTTTGTAGATTCTAAGTTGAGAGATATGACCTTAGCACTTTCAGACATTAGCTTGAAATTAAGTCCTGAATATTAGTTTTTTACTTTAAATATTCAGGATATTTCAGAAAAATGGTCCTGAAGTTTATCTGTTATTTTCTTCTTTGGAGATTAGTGGATATATTTAATATATTATTTATTGGTGAACTGAATTTATTATAAATACAGGTTTTGAGTATTGTGATAATAGAAGGAGATCGATATTTCGAGTTTGATAATTGATGTAATCTAAATAGTTATTGGAAATGATATTTTCAATATAAGGAAACAATTTAAAGTTTCTTATTGAAAGCACAGTGGAAGAAATTGAGAGAGGGTGTTTTTGACAAAAATTTCCAACTGAAAGATGTTAAATTTTGTGGCAAATTAATTCATTGTGTGTTACTTTCTGAAATTGTAAGAACTAATAAAAATTCAATGACATTTAAGGTTTTTGATAATGAAGTGAAGTTTACAATTGAAACCTTCCAACTAGTTATAGGGTTGAAATATTGTTCTTCAAGGGACTTCAACTTTTTAAATGAAAGAGAGAATAGGCTTTCTAAAGTTTACTTCCTTGGTAAGGAAAAAATTGAGTTCGAGGATTTGTGTCATTTTATTACCACTCGTCCATTTGGTATACCTGCATCATTTGTAGGCAATTGCGACAACACAGTGAAGCTGACAACAATCTATTTTGTTGAGTCTGTATTGATGGGTAAACGTAAGACTAGAAATATGTCTGAGCGGATAATGAAAATCATTGATGATGATCAACTCTGCTCTTCTTTCTATTGGGGCTCTTTTTGTTTTCAAAAGTTAGTCAACTCATTGAAAAGTTGCTTGAAGTCCAAACAAAACAATTCAGATAATGAGAATGAGAAAAAGAAAGAGAAAGAGAAAGAGAAGAACACTTATACTATACTTGGATTTTCTTTCGCCTTCTATGTTTAGATTATAGAAGTATTCCCAACTTTTTAGGAAAAATAACTTTGTCCAATTCAAAGAATGCGGGTTCCCTAGGATGTTATATTATTCAGATATGAAATATCTACATTATGAGAGCCTCTGTAAAAATTACTTTCCGAACGAAATAAAAAGTTAATAGTATTAATGGCTATCCTTTCGTCTGTATGTTTTGGTTCTAATACATACTTTATTTTTTTATAAAATAGCCGTTTGAGATACTCGAGATGGTACCACTTGATTATTCCGAAGAAGTAGTAGAGTCCACTAGTGTGCATGCGCAATTCTCTCAAGATGAATGTTCAATGCCTTCAAGTGATAAAGGCTTGCTTAATGAAATTGTTACGGTAAGTTTTCTGTCATTGAATATGATTTATTTTTATTTTTGCTTAAGAGACTTTTCAGTTTTATAATTTTTTTATTCAGAGATTATCGGGGAAGTTTAAAAAGGATTTGTAGGCAGATTCTGTTAGAATTCATCAATAAATAACTTTATCAGGAAAAAAGGATTCAAAAGGACATCAAGGTAGCATGAAAATAACTTGTTGCTTTTGCTTACATTGTATCTTGAACTTCTACTACTAATTCTAAATTCTGGACTAAGTGTCCTAAATTTTTAAGCTGCTAATTAGGAATTTAGTACTAACTGTCTTGAATTTTGAGCTTCTAATTTTAAATTCAGGACTAGTTGTCGTGAATTATTGAGCTTCTAACTTTAAATTCAGAACTAATTATCCTGAATTTTTTAATTTTTAATTTTAATTCAGGATTAAGTGTCCTAAACTTATAAGCTGCTAATTCGGAATTGAGGACTAGTTGTCCTGAATTTTTTAGCTTCCAACATTAAATTCAAGACTAATTGTCCTGCATTTTTTAGCATCAAACTTTAAATTCAAGACTAATTGTCATGAACTTATAAGTAGCTAATAATACTAATTTTAATTTTAAATACCATCTCAAAGGATTTAAAGAGAAACCTAGAGTCGAATAATGATACTTTATTGGAGTTTATTGAGAAACCACATGAAAGGAACAAAGAGAGAAAACCTAGTGTTCCATTAAATAGAAATGATGCAACTGATTATCAATATGACGATAATAAAGATCATTATGAAAGCTTTTATACACATGTGTATCTCGAAGATAAAACTGATATGGGCATCGAAATTGGAAAAGGTTAGGTAGAGTTTTCGATATTGTTGTCATTGTAATTAAAATTGAATAGGGTAACAAATATTAACTATTTTCTTACAAATGTTGTAGAATCTTAGGATCAGTGGCGGAGACACCTTATACGAAGGGGTGTCAAATGACACCCCTTTGCGGAAAAAATATATTGTGTAGCTAGGTAAAAAAATAAATTATATGTAAATATACTATGTTTGACTCCCTTTAAGTTCCTGGTATGTTTACTTTTATATATTTTGACACCCCTTCACGAAAATTCTGACTCCGCCACTACTTAGGATGGAGTGAAATTTCAAGATCAGAAAAATCCAAAAGAGACAAGTGTAACTGAAATCATTTGCAAATGTGGATTGCAATCTCAGGATATAGAAAATCCCCTGAGAACAAGTATAAGTGAGATTGTATGAAAATGTGTCGAAAGAACATATGATATATCTACAACTTTGTCCCTTAAAGCCAAATTTGGAAATCAAAATGATTCTAATTAAGGTTAGATGGAATTTTATTGATCTTATACATGTTAGTTTCAGTAAATTATTAGGAGAAAATGCATAAAGTACCCATTAAACTTGTCTGAAAAAATCATTTACATATCTAAACTTTACGGGCGACCTTTTACCCAATTATTCTAAACTTAAGTGAATTTAATTCCATCTTGAGTGATGACCTGGCGTGAAAAGTGTAGTTTATTTCGTAGATGCGCGTGAAGGCAAAACACAACAGCTTAAAACTAATTTAATTGTCCATATGTCACTTTCCTATTGGATATTATACCTAATTAAACTTAAACAGAAGCAATTGTAAATCAATGGCTCTAGCTTGGCTAAAATATCCATTTCCGGTGACCTTATTCTTATCTCCGTCCTTCTCTAATTGAGATTTTCTCCATCCAAATTTTTCATCTATTTACTGAAAAATACTTCTTTAGAACCATAAATAGTGTTGAAAAGAAGACAAGGTGTCACCGAAAAATTTTCCAGTCGGAGAAAATTTATAGGTCCTCAACTAATGGATCTATATCTCGTTCACTCTTCCAATACAAAACTAGGAAGAATAAAGTGACAAAAATTCTTCTAAGGAAACCCAGACGAAGAGAATTAGGAGCACAAACCCACCTTGTCAAAAAATACGGTACTGATGACACCAAGCTTTCCGGCCAACCAAACATTTCTATCTATCCCAAGCTTTACGGCCCTCTTTCTCCTTAATTTCGTGTAATGTCAAAACCACAAATAAATTTATCTATAACGAAAAAAGAAGAATACAAATAGAGTTGATGGGTTTAAGGGAGGTTATGGCGGTGAATGGCTTCCATGATGGCGGGCAGCAAAAATAATGATGACGGAAGGTGGAGAAGATGAAATGAAAAAAAGAGTGGAAAAGGAAAGAAGAAGTAAAAAAAATAAAATAGTGCAGCATTTGATACATGGCGCGTGTTAGCACAGCCCACCATAAGACTGGTTCAGTATTTTGAATGAGGTATTAAATTTAGTTTAGATGAGAATAGTGGGGTGTTAGGTCGCCCGTAAAGTTTAGGTGTGTAAATTATTTTTTTGGACAAGTTTAATGGGTACTTTATGCATTTTCTCAAATTATTAGTAACAAGTATTAATTGTGTTTGCTCTTGTAAATGTTACAGAATCTTGTGAAGCTGCAAGCAAAGAACATGGAGTGCAATCTCAAGATAAAGAAAATGTACCGCAGGAAATAAGCATAAGTGATATCATTTGCAAATATGCTAAAGGAACATGTGATATCTGAACTCCACCAGCTCTTAAAGAAATAGAAGAAGAAAGGGTGGACAATACGGGTATTAAGTTCTTTTTTTAAAATAAGTAGATTAGTTTTAATTTCAGGATATTGTGTCCTGAATTTTAATTTCTTCAGATCAAATTCCATAACATAAGGACATTTCAGAAAATTGTGTCCTGGAATTTAGATTCATACTTCAAAGTTTCAGGATATTTCCAAAAATATGTTCTGAATTTTAGTTTCTTCATAGGACAATGTGTCCTGGAATTGATATCTTGCAGACAAATTAATATATATGTAGTTTTGCTTGCAAAGCACAATAAAAGAAAGGAAGATGGAGTGGAACATCAAGATGAGAAAAATTCAAAAGAGAGAAGAATTGGAGGGCAATAGTAGGACATTGAAAATCCCCTAGGAATAAGTATAAGTGAGATTGTTTGCAGACGTGTCAAAGGAATATATGATATCTCTACACATCCCTCTCTTAGAGCCAATTTTTGGAGACAAAAATGATGTTAGTCAAGATAATAATATTTATAATGATTTAACTATCTTGATTTTGACAGTTACGAAAGGTTAGATGTAGTGTCACGACCCAATTTATCCCTCCGTGAACTGTCATGATGGCACCTAGTCTCTACGACTAGGTAAGCCTAATAGTTTGCTGGAAGTGAAACAAAAGCATGAACATTAACTATTAATAGTAACAAATATCTAATAAGCAACAGAATGCCACTCGGCATATATAATTATCACCTCTGAAAATGTATAAAATAATTTTTCAAAACCCGGAATACCGTAAGTCACAAGCTACTAAGAAGTCTTAACTGTTCTATACATCATTTCTACAGAAAGAAGGAAAAATGAACATAGGAGGATAGAGGGGGACTCCGAGGATCTGCGGGCACGAGAAGATGTACCTTGAAGTCTCCAATAAGCAGCAACGACTTCAACTAGTGATGAGGCTGGTAAGATGAACCTGAATTTGCACACGAAAAATATGTGCAGGAAAGGGCGTGAGTACACCACAACGGTACCCAGTAAGTGCCAAGCCTAACCTCGGTCGAGTAGTGACGAGATCAGATCAGGGCCCTACTGGTATAAATATAATGAAATAAGACAGAATGAAATATCGCAGCAAAATAAATACGGAAATCTAACAAGAATAGAATCAATGAAAGACAATAGTTCAGAAAACAGAGATAACAACAAGGGATCTCCCGAGATACCGTGTCGTAGTCCCAAACGTAAATGTGTAGGGGGATCTCCCGGAATACCGTTCCGTAGTTCCAAAATAAATATACAAAATAGGGGGATCTCCCGGAATACCGTTCCGTAGTCCCAAAGTAAATATGCAGCGCAACTAACCGAAATAATAATTACAGCAAGAAATCCTACAGTTTAGACTAAGTTCAAGTCAAGGAAAGCAAGAAATTTTACTAAACGTGCTGCACAAAATTCAAATAGACAGTTAAACAAGTAGGCATGCTATTCTAGTCTAACAGGATAGTTACATATGGTAGTGTGTTTCAAATAAGGAGGAAACAAGCTATGACTTAGTGAAAATAAAGTTTTACAACAAATAGCCCGTGTACGTACTCGTCACCTCACGTACATGGCGCTCACATATCAAACAGTACAAAATCCTAAGGGGAGTTTTCTCCACATAAGGTTAGGCAAGCCACTTACCTTGAACCAAGCTCAAATCAATCTGAAATCACGCTCTTGCCACGAGTATCCAACTCCGAGTGGCCCAAATCTAGCCAAATCAATTACATAACATAAATATAGCTACAAGAAACTAATATAGCTAATGAGAACACCCATTCTCGAGTGGGCCCACGTCTCAAAATCGGGTAAATATTATCAAATAAGAACACACATTCACTCACTAGTTCACTCGTACAAAAATCATCCAAAACCGACACCTAATTCCCACTCAAAACTCAGATTTTTGGTTGGAGAACCTTTCCCCCAATTCCCCAATTTCCTCACTCAAATTCCTTAATTTAATGAAGAAAACAACTATGGATTAATGACATATGATCAAAATAGGATTAGGAATCGTTACCCACTGATTTCCTCTGAAAAACTCTCGAAAAATTGCCTTCCTCCGAGCTCTCAATCAAATTTTGTGTTATGAAATTTCAACCCTCGAATCTGCCCTTTTCTTGTAACGACCCGGTCGGTCGTTATGAGAGTTAGAATCCCGATCCCCTAATAACTATTTTTCCCACGTTTGTTTTCGCTATTGGGACTTGCTGGAGTGATTGGTTATGGAATTCGAAGAGTTTTGGGATACTTAGTCCCTAGTTATGAGTTTAAGCCTTAGAGTTTGGACCGTAGTCGAAACTGCGTGAAGATGGATCCGGAATGGAATTTCGTCAAATTCGTTAGCTCCGTTGAGTAATTTTGGGGTTAGGAGCGCGTCCGGAATGTGTTTTCGAGGTCTGTAGTAGATTTAGGCTTGAATTGGCGAAAGCTAATTTTTCTACGATTTTGGCCGGTAGTGGAAATTTTGATATCGAGCTCATAATGGAAATTCGAAAGTGGTTGTAGGTTCGTAGTGTCATTTGTGACCTATGTGTAAAATTTGAGGTTATTCGGACAAGATTTGATGTGGTTCGGCGTCGTTTGTAGAATTTGGTAAATTTTAAATTCTTAGGCTTGAATCCATATTTAATTCATGATTTTGGTGTTGTTAGATGTGGTTTGAAGGCTCGACTAAGTTCATATGATGTTTTAGGATTGTTTTGTATGTTTGGTTGAGGTCCCGGGGGCCTCGGGTGTGTGTCGGATGCTTAACGGAATGAATTTGGACTTAGGAACAATCTGGTGCCTTGCTGGTTCTAGTTTTTCGCAACTGCGGAAGGGAGGCTGTAGGTGCGAGAGCCGCAGGTGTGGAGGGAGTGCGCAGATGCGGAACTGGTGGAGTTGGTGATGGAGCGCATGTGCCCTAGTTTGACCGCACCTGCGAGCCCGCAGGTGCGAAGCGAGAGCCACAGGTACGGAGCCTGGCTGTCTTAGTGAAAGGCGTAGATGCGCCGATTTGGACCGCAGGTGCGAGGAATTTCCCGTAGATGCGGCCCCAGCCCGGATAAGTGACCTTCGCACCTGGGATGATTTTTCTGCAGGTGCGTGACCGCAGATGCGGCCCCATGAGCGCAGGTGCAAAAATCGCTGGGTTGAAGAGGCAACTTCGAGGGTTCATTCCTCATTTTTCACCAATTCTATTTAGAACTCGGTGGGAGACGATTTCTCTAAGGATTGTGAAGGAGAACTATTGGGTAATTAATTCTAACTCTATTTTGATCATAATACATTAATTTATTATTGTTTTCCTCGTCTAATTAAGGAATTTTAGGGTAGAAGTTTGGAAATGGGGAAAAGGTTCCCCAATTGAAAATCTGAGATTTGAATGGGAATTTGACGTCGGATTTAGATGATTTTTGTTCGAGTGAACTCGTGAGTGAATGGTAAAAATTTGTAAGTTTTACCCAATTCCGAGACTTGGGCCCGGGGAGACTTTTTGAGCATTTTTTCTAATTTCACGCTTTAGCTTCGAATTAATTAGCTAAATTAGTTACTTGTAGTCATATTTACATTATGCAATTAATTTGAATATATTCGGGCCATTTGGAGTCAGATACTCATGGCAAGAACATGATATCGAGTTGATTTGAGCGGTTCGCGGTAAGTGGCTTGCCTAATCTTGTGTTGGGGACTTTCCCATAGAATGTTTGATATTAATTGATGTGTGGGCGCCATGTACGTGAGGTGATGAGTACGTACACGGGTTATTATTGCAAAAATCCCATTTTTTCTTTCTAAATCATAAATTATTTTTCCTTATTAAATTGCACTAATACGTTTAATTGTTAAACTTAGACTAGAGAAGCATGCTTACGTGTTTTAATTGCCTATTTGACATTTTGTGCGCCATGCTTAGCTACATCCCTACTTTCCTTATCTGTGTTTAGTATAAACTGTATAACTCGCTGTCATACTTGCCATTTCATCTCGTGTTGCATATTTAAATTGGGACTACGGACGTATTCCAGGAGATCCCCCTGTCTTGCATATTTACTTTGGGACTACGGACGTATTATGGGAGATCCCCCAGCACTGCATATTTACTTTGGGACTACAGACATATTTCGGGAGATCCCCCAGCACTGTATATTTACTTTGGGACTACGGACGTATTCCGCGAGATCCCCCAGCACTGCATATTTACTTTGGGACTACGGACGTATTCCGGGAGATCCCCCCTTGTATTGCATATTCATTTGGAACTACGGGACGGTATCCCGGGAGAGTTCCCACTGTGTTTAGCTTGTTCTGAGCCGAGGGCTCCCTCCACTGTTTAAATTTCGAGAATTTCCTTAACTGTGTTACCGTAAATTTTACTTATATCTTTTAGTGTTTAATTTATTATATTCACTCCTGTAGGGCCTTAACCTGACCTCGTCACTACTCGACCGAGGTTAGGCTTGGCACTTACTGGGTACCATTGTGGTGTACTCATGCTCTTCCCTACACATGTTTTTCATGTGCAGATCCAGGTGTGAGCTATCAGCCTCGGGGTTAGTGCGTGCTGCTGATTCTCGGAGACTCCAAGGTACTACTGCTTGCGTCCGCAGATCTTCGGAGTCCCCTTCTACTCCCTCGCCTAGAGACTTTCTTTATTATCTTCAGACTTTTGTATAGAGCTATATAGATTATAGCAGCTTGTAACTTAGTGATATTCCAGGTCTTGGAAAATTATTTTATATATGTCGAGTGGTACTGCTCTTGGCTATTCACAATATGCTGTTTATCTTTAAAATATTGTGTTTTCTTTATATTTTTTTTATAATATTAGGCTTACCTAGTCGTAAAGACTAGGTGTTATCACGATACCATACAGAGGGTTAATTTGGGTCGTGACAAGTTGGTATCAGAGCACTAGGTTCATAGGAGTCGCGGGTCACAAGCCGGTTTATTAGAGTCTCGCAGATCGGTACGGAGACGTCCGTACTTATCTTCGGGAGGCTATGTAACTGTTAAGAACAATCATATTCCATTGATTTCCTTGTCGTGCGAGTTATTGACATCAAAGTTCCAAAACTCTATTCTATTCTTTCTCACAAATGGTGAGGACCCATACCAGGAGGACCGACGATTAGGCACCCGAGCCCCCTATCAGAGCCGCCAGAGGCTGGGGTCGGGGTAGAGGATGACCACGCAGTGCAGCCTGAGCACCTGCGAGAGTTGCGTCAGAGGAGCCCCCAGCAGCTTTAGCTGGAGGGCCACCACCGGAGATCCCTATTGCTACTCCAGCCCTCCAGGAGACTTTAGCTCAGTTCATGAGCATGTTCAGCACTCTGGCTCAGGCTGGACTATTTCCGATAGTTCTCGCTACATCTCAGGTCGGGGGAGGGGAATAGACTTCTGCAGCCTGCACTCCTGAGAAGAGGGTCCAGGTTTATCAGGCCCCAGAGTATATTCCTATGCCCCCAGTGGCTTCGGTTCAGCATGAGATCAGGGAAGCTGCTTCTGTGGCAGAGCAGCTCAGACTTGAGAGGTACAAGAAATACCACCCACCTACTTTCAGCGGACTAGATTCAGATGATGCTCTGGGTTTTCTTGAGGAGTATCATCGTATTCTCCTCACTATGGGCATTGTGGAGATGAGTGGGGTTTCTTTTACCGCTTTCTAGCTGAGGGGAGCAGCATATCAGTAGTGGCGTGCCTATGAGCTGAGTAGTCCGGACGAGGTAGCCTCAATCACTTGGGCTCAGTTTTCAGAGATGTTCTTGCGTGAGTATGTTTCGCAGAGCCTCACGGATGCTTGACGCGCAGAGTTTGAGCAGTTGCGTCAGGGTGCTATGACTGTGTCGAAGTATGCAGTCCGTTTCAGTGAGTTAGCTCGCCATGCACTGGCTCTGGTTGCTACAGTTAGAGAGAGGGTTCGTCGCTTCATTGAGGGACTCCACCCCAGTATTCGAACCAGTATGGCTAGGGAGTTGGAGATGGACATCACTTATCAGCAGGCAGTGAGCATTGCCAGGAGAGTGGAGGGCATGTTCGCCTGGGATATGGAGGAGAGAGAGGCCAAGAGGTCTCAAGAGACTGGTCATTATTCAGGAGCTCGTGCACCAGTAGCACGCTATGGTAGGGGTTTTATGAGTCACCCTATTCATTCAGCTCTTCCAGCAGCCAGCGGTGTTCCAGCTCCTCCTAGACTGCAGGAGCCCTATTATGCACCGCCAGTATCCAGTGTGCCTCCTGCTCGAGGCGCTATTATCAGCCAGTCCAGTAGGCCAGGTCCGAGTCAGTCCCATCCGCCACATCCTTCGAGGGGTTGTTTTGAGTGTGGTGACACTCGTCACACGGTTAGAGATTTCCCCAGAGCCATGAGGGGTGCACCTCCAAAGACTTATCAACCTCCGCGTGCTCCACTGTGACCTCCGGCCATTCTTCCAGCCCCAGCTGCCACCCCACCTCCTCAGCCAGCTCGAGGTGGAGATCGGGGTGGTCGAGGCCGCCCTAGAGGGGGAGGTTATGCCAGGTACTATGCCCTTCTAGCCCGTTCAGAGGCCGTCATTTCAGATTCAGTCATCATAAGTATCGTCCCTGTCTGTCATAGGGATGCATCAGTATTATTTGACCCAGGCTCTACATATTCATATGTGTCTTCTTATTTTGCTCCACATTTGGGGATATCTCGGGATTCTTTGAGTTCCCCTGTTTATGTATCTACTTCCGTGGGAGATTCTCTCGTTGTGGACCGCGTATATCGGTCATGTTTGATTGCTCTTAGTGGTTTTGAGACCATAGCCAATTTGTTATTACTCAGTATGGTAGATTTTGATGTTATCTTGGGCATGGACTGGTTGTCGCCCCACTATGCTATTCTTGATTGTCACGCTAAGACCATGACGCTGGCTATGCCAGGTTTGCCAAGATTAGAGTGGAGAGGTACCTTAGAGTATACTCCCCGCAGGGTCATTTCATTTCTTAAGGCTCAACGAATGGTTGAGAAGGGGTGTGATGTGTATTTGGCCTATGTGATAGATGTCAGTATTAATACCCGTACAGTTGAGTCAGTTCCAGTAGTGAGGGACTTTCTATATGTGTTTCCAGCTGATCTTCCGGGCATGCCGCCCGATAGAGATATTAATTTCGGCATTGATTTGTTGTCGGGCACTCAGCCTATATCTATTCCTCCTTACCATATGGATCCTCCTGAGTTGAAGGAGTTGAAGGAGCAGTTGCAGGAGTTGCTTGATAAGGGTTTTATCAGGCCCAGTGTATCACCTTGGGGTGCTCTGGTCTTATTTGTGAAGAAGAAGGATGGTTCTATGCGTATGTGTATTGATTATCGGCAGTTTAACAAGGTTACAGTGAAGAACAGGTATCATTTGCCTTACATCGATTATTTATTTGATCAGTTACAGGGTGCCAGGGTGTTTTCCAAGAATGACTTGCGTTCTGTCTATCATCAGTTAAAGATTCAGGAGTCGGATATCCCAAAGACTGCTTTCAGGACCAGATATGGTCACTATGAGTTTCTTGTCATGTCATTTGGGCTGACCAATGCCCCAGCAGCCTTTATGCATTTGATGCACAGTGTGTTCCGGCCTTATCTTGATTCCTTCATCATTATGTTTATTGATGGCATCCTGGTATATTCCCGGTCTCAAGAAGATCATGAGCAGCACTTGAGGACCGTGCTTCATACTTTGAGGGAGAAGAAGTTGTATGCAAAATTTTCTAAGTGTGAATTCTGGCATGTTCAGTGGCATTCTTGGGCCACATAGTGTCTTGTGATGGGATCAAGGTAGATCCGAAAAAGGTGGAGGCAGTGCAGAGTTGGCCTAGACCGTCATTAGCTATGGAGATCTACTATTTCCTTGGTTTGGCGGGGTATTACCGTCGCTTTGTATAGGGATTTTTATCCATTGCAGCACCTATGACAGGCTAACCCAGAAGGGTGCTCCATTCAGGTGGACCGAGGAGTGTGAGGAGAGCTTTCAGAAGCTCAAGACAGCTTTGACTACAGCCCTAGTATTAGTATTGCCTACGGGTTCAGGGTCCTACAATGTCTATTGTGATGCCTTGAGGATTGGCCTCAGAGCGGTATTGATGCAGGATGATAGGGTGATTGCCTACGCGTCTAGACAGTTAAAGGTGCATGAGAAGAATTATCCGGTCCATGATCTCGAGTTAGAAGCTATTGTTCACACCCTGAAGATCTGGCGTCATTATTTGTACGGTGTTCCTTGTGAGATCTACACTGATCACCGGAGTTTGCAGCACTTGCTCAGGCAGAAGGACCTTAATTTGCGTCAGCATAGGTGGTTGGAGCTACTTAAAGACTATGATATCACTATATTATACCACCCGGGGAAGGCCAATGTAGTGACCGACGCCTTGAGTCACCGGGCAGAGAGTTTGGGGAGTTTGGCATATCTTCCGGCAACTGAGAGGCCCTTAGCCTTGGATGTTCAGGCCTTAGCCAGCCAGTTCGTGAGATTAGATATTTCAGAGCCTAGCCGGGTATTAGCTTATGTGGTTGCTCGGTCTTCTATTTATGACCGTATCAGGGAGCGCCAGTATGATGATCCTCATCTTTTAGTTCTTCAGGATAGGGTTCGGCGAGGTGATTCCAGAGATGTGACTATTGGTGATGACTGTGTGATGAGGATGCAGGGCCGGATCTATGTGCCCAATGTAGATGGGCTTTGGGAGTTGATTCTCGAGGAGGCCCACAGCTCGCGGTACTCCATTCATCCCAGTGCCGTGAAGAAGAAGGATATAATTGGGTTTGTGGCCAAGTGTCTCAACTGTCAGCAGGTCAAATGTGAGCAAAAGAGACCGGGTGGATTACTTCAGAGGTTGGAGATCCCAGAGTGGAAGTGGGAGCGGATCACCATGGACTTTGTAGTTAGACTTCCACGGACTTTGAGAAAGTTCGATGCTATTTGGGTGATCGTGGATCGACTGACCAAGTCAGCTCATTTTATTCCAGTGTCGACCACTTATTCTTCTGAGAGGTTGGCTGAAATTTATATCAGAGAGATTGTTCGCCTTTATGGTATTCCAGTATCCATCATTTCAGACAGAGGTACACAGTTCACATCACGGTTTTGGAGAGTCGTACAGCAGGAGTTGGGTACTAGGGTGGAGTTGAGCAACCTTTCACCCTCAGACGGACGGGCAGTCCGAGCGCACAATTCAGATTCT
The DNA here is from genome assembly GCF_000715075.1 of Nicotiana tabacum. NCBI lineage: Eukaryota > Viridiplantae > Streptophyta > Magnoliopsida > Solanales > Solanaceae > Nicotiana > Nicotiana tabacum. Next base: position 12,320,113 of record NC_134083.1, on the reverse strand, counting down.
TGAGGATATGCTCCATGCCTGTGTGATGGAGTTCAGAGGGTCATGGGACTAATACTTGCCACTTGTAGAGTTTTCTTAAAACAACAGTTACCAGTCCAGCATTCATATGGCACCGTATGAGGCTTTGTATGGTAGGTGGTGCCGGTCCCTAGTGGGATGGTTTGAGCCGGGCCGAGGCCCGATTGTTGGGTATAGACTTGGTCCAGGATGCCCTGGATAAGGTGAAGGTGATTCAGGAGAGACTTTTCATAGCCCAGTCCAGGCAGAAACGTTATGCAGACCGGAAGGTTTGTGATTTGGCATTTATGGTTAGTCAGCGGGTCTTGCTTCGGGTATCGCCTATGAAGGGCGTCATGAGATTTGGGAAGAAGGGCAAGCTGAGCCCGAGGTTCATTGGTCCTTTTGAGATATTGCGGCTAGTTGGTGAGGTTGCTTATGAGCTTGCCTTGCCTCCCTGCCTAGCAGGAGTTCACCCGGTATTCCACGTGTCTATGCTCCGAACGTATAACGGTAATCCGACTCATGTATTGGATTTCAGCTCAATCCAGTTGGACAAGGATCTATCTTATGTTGAGGAGCTAGTAGCCATTTTGGACAGGTGGGTCAGAAAGCTCAGGTCAAAGAATATTGCTTCAGTAAAGGTCCAGTGGAGGGGTCAACCGGTCGAGGAGGCGACTTGGGAGACCGAGCAAGATATGCGCAGCCAGTACCCTCATCTTTTCGCAGTTTCAGGTATGTCTTCATACTCGTTCGAGGACGAATGATTATTTTAAGAGGGGGAGGATGTAACGACCCTGCTGGTCGTTTTGAGAGTTAGAACCCCGATCCCCTAATAACTATTTTCCCCACGTTTGTTTCCACTATTGGAACTTGCTGGAGTGATTGGTTATGGAATTCGGAGAGTTTTGGGACACTTAGTCCCTAGTTGTGAGTTTAAGCCTTAGAGTTTGGACGGTAGTCAGAACTGCGTGAAGATGGATCTGGAATGGAATTCCGTCGACTCTGTTAGCTCCGTTGAGTGATTTTAGGGTTAGAAACACGTCCTGAATGTGTTTTGGAGGTCTATAGTAGATTTAGGCTTGAATTGGCGAAAGTTAGTTTTTCGAATATTTCGGCCGGTAATGAAAATTTTGATATCGAGCTCAGAATGGAATTTCGAAAGTGGTTGTAGGTTCGTAGTGTCATATGTGACCTATGTGTAAAATTTGAGGTCATTCGGACTATATTTGATGCGGTTCGGCGTCGTTTGTAGAATTTAGAAAATTTTAAATTCTTAGGCTTGAATCCGTGCTTAATTCATGATTTTGGTGTTGTTCGATATGGTTTGAAGGCTCTACTAAGTTCGTATGGTGTTATAGGATTGGTTGGTACATTTGGTTGAGGTCCCGGGGGCCTCGGGTGTGTGTCGGATGCTTAACGGAATAAATTTAGACTTGGAAACAATCTGGTGCCTTGCTGGTTCTGGTGTTTTGCACCTGCGGAAGGGAGGCCGCAGGTGTGAGAGCCACAGGTACGGAGGGAGTGTGCAGATGCGGAACTGGTGGAGATGGTAATGGAGCGCAGGTGCGCAAGTTTGACCGCACCTGCGAGCCCGCAGGTGCGAAGCGAGAGCCGCAGGTGTGGAGCCTGGCTGCCTTATTGAAATGCGCAGATGTGCCGATTTGTACCGCAGGTGCGGTATCTGTAGATGCGAGGAATTTCCCGCATATGTGGCCCCATCCCGGATAAGTGACCTTCGCACCTGCAATGATTTTTCCGCATGTGCGTGACCGCAGATGCGCCCCCATGAGCGCAGGTGCGGAAATCGCTGGATTGAAGGGGCAGCTTCGAGGGTTCATTCCTCATTTTTCACCAATTCGATTTAGAGCTCGGTGGGAGACGATTTCTCGAGGGATTTTGAAGGAGAACTATTGGGTAACTAATTCTAACTCTATTTTGATCATAATACATTAATCTATTATTGTTTTCCTCGTCTGGGTAGAAGTTTGGAAATGGGGGAAAAGGTTCCCCAATTGAAAATATGAGATTTGAATGGGAATTTGACGTCAAATTTAGATGATTTTTGTTCGAGTGAACTCGTGAGTGAATGGGTGTTCAAAATTTGTAAGTTTTACTCGATTCCGAGACATTGGCCCGGGGAGATCTTTTTGGCGTTTTTCCTAATTTCATGCTTTAGCTTCGAATTAATTAGCTAAATTACTTACTTGTAGTCATATTTACATTATGCAATTAATTTGAATAGATTCGGGCCATTTGGAGTTGGATACTCGTGGAAAGAACATGTTATCGAGTTGATTTGAGCGGTTCGAGGTAAGTGGCTTGCCTAATCTTGTGTTGGGGACATTCCCTTAGGATGTTTGATATTAATTGATGTGTGGGCGTCGTGTACGTGAGGTGATGAGTACGTACATGGGCTATTATTGCAAAAATCCCGTTTTTCCTTTCTAAATCATAAACTGTTTTTCCTTATTAAATTGCACTAATACGTTTAATTGTTAAACTTAGACTAGAGAAGCATGCTTACGTGTTTTAACTGCCTATTTGACATTTTGTGCGCCATGCTTAGTTAAATCCCTACTTTCCTTATCTGTGTTCAGTATAAACTGTATAACTCGATGCCATACCTGCCATTTCATCTTGCGTTGCATATTTAAATTGGGACTACGGACGTATTCCGGGAGATCCCCTTAACTGTGTTACCGTAAATTTCGAGAATTTCCTTAACTGTGTTACCGTAAATTTTACTTATATCTTTTACTGTTTAATTTATTATATTCACTCCGGTAGGGCCTTAACCTGACCTCGTCACTACTCGACCGAGGTTAGGCTTGGCACTTACTGGGTACCATTGTGGTATACTCATGCTCTTCCCTACACATATTTTTCGTGTGCAGATCCAGGTGCGAGCTATCAGCCTCAGGGTTAGTGCGTGCTGCTGATTCTCAGAGACTCCAAGGTACTACTGCTTGCGTCCGCAGATCTTCGGAGTCCCCTTCTACTCCCTCGCCAAGAAACTTTCTTTATTATCTTCAGACTTTTGTATAGAGCTACATAGATTATAGCATTAGTGATATTCCGGGTCTTGGGAAATTATTTTGTATATGTCGAGTGGTACTACTCTTGGCTATTCACAATATGTTGTTTATCTTTAAAATGTTGTGTTTTCTTTATATTTTTGTTGTAATATTAGGCTTACCTAGTCGTAAAGACTAGGTGCCATCACGACACCTTACGGGGGGTTAATTTGGGTCGTGACATTTCTGCCCAGCGATTATCGCACCTGCGGGCCAAGGATCGCATCTGCAGTTCTGCACCTGCAGAATTCCCATCGCAGGTGCGGCTTTTCACTTAAGGTACCTCGTCCATATCTACGATCAAGAGGTCGCACCTGCGTGTGTGCACCTACGGACCGTTTGTCCTCTTCTGCGGTCCTAGACCGCTCCTGCAGTTCCTTCACTCGCACCTGCGGGCCTTACAGATGTGAAACACCCCTCGTACCTGCGATCCCAGACCTCCTTCCCATTTTTGCTTCTGCGGTTCCCTATCCGCTTCTGCGGCTCCACACCTGCGGCCCAAAGTGCATAGGTGTGGTGACACCAGATACAGCAACATCAGTAGTTTCACCTAAGTCCAAATCAACCCGTTAAGCACCCGAAACTCACCCGAGGCACCCGAGACCTTAACCAAACATACCAACCAATCCTAAAACACCATACGAACTTAGTCGAGCCCTCAAATCACATCAAGCAACGCTAAAATCACGAATCACCCTCCAATTCAAACTTAAAGAAATTTGAAACTTCCAAATTCGACAACCGATGCTGAAACTAATCGAACCACATTCGATTGACCTCAAATTTTGCACACAAGTCATATTCAACACTACAGACCTACTCCAACTTCCGGAATCGGATTCCGACCCTGATATCAAAAATTGTACTACCGGCCCAAAACTCCAAAAATTTGACTTTCGTCATTTCAAGCGTAAATGAGCTACGGACCTCCAAACCACAATCCGGACACGCTCCTAAGCCCAAAATCACACAATGAAGATAACGGAATAGACGGAATTCCATTCCGGAGTCGTCTTCACATAGTTCCGACTACGGTGTCCATCCTAAGTCTTAAACCTCCATTTAGGGACTAAGTGTCCCAAACACTTCCAAAAACCAAAATTAAACCTCCCGACAAGTCATAATAGCAGAAATAGATATGGGAGAAGCAGTTAATAGGGGATCGGGGCTATAACTCTCAAGACGACCAGCCGGGTCGTCACATGCTCCCCCTCTTAAAACAATCGTTAGTCCTCGAACGAGTATAGAGACATACCTGAAACGGTGAAAAGATGAGGATAACGGCTGCGCATATCCTGCTTGGTCTCCCAAGTCGCCTCCTCGATCGGATGGCCCCGCCACTGAACCTTTACTGATGCAATGTTCTTTGACCTCAGCTTAGGAACCTGCCTATCTAAAATATCCACTGGCTCCTCAACGTAGGATAGATCCTTTTCCAACTGGACTGAGCTAAAATCCAACACATAAGACGGATCGTCGTGATACCTCCGGAGCATCGAAACATGAAATACCAGATGAACTCCTGCTAGGCTGGGAGGTAAGGAAAGCTCATAAGCAACCTCTCCAACTCGCCGCAATACCTCAAAGGGTCCAATAAACCTTGGGCTCAGCTTCCCCTCTTTCCGAACATCATAACACCCTTCATAGGCGAAACCCAAAGCAGGACCCGCTCTCCAACCATGAATGCAACATCGCGAACCTTCCAATCCGCATAGCTCTTATCTCTGGACTGGGCTGTGTGAAGTCTGTCCTGAATCACCTTCACCTTCTCCAAGGCATCCTGAACCAAGTCTATACCCAACAATCGGGCCTCGCTCGGCTCGAACCAACCCACTGGGGACCGACACCGCCTACCATATAAAGCCTCATACGGTGCCATCTGAATGCTGGACTGATAACTGTTATTGTAGGCAAACTCTGTAAGTGGCAAGAACTGATCCCAAGAACCTCCAAAATCCATCACACATGCACGGAGCATATCCTCAAGAATCTGAATAGTGCACTCGGACTGCCCGTCTGTCTGAGGGTGAAAAGTTGTGCTCAACTCCACCCGAGTACCCAACTCCTGTTGTACGGCTCTCCAAAACCGCGATGTAAACTGCGTGCCCCGGTCAGAGATGATAGATACCGGTACGCCATGAAGTCTTGCAATCTCACGAATGTAAATTCGAGTCAGTTGCTCAGAAGAATAGGTAGTCATCACAGGAATGAAATGACCTGACTTGGTCAGCCTGTCCACAATTACCCAAACTGCATCAAACTTACACTAAGTCCGTGGGAGTCCAATAACGAAGTCCATAGTGATCCTCTCCCATTTCCACTCCAGAATCTCTATCTTCTGAAACAACCCACCCAGTCGCCGATACTCATACTTCATCTGCTGGCAATTTAGACATTTAGCCACATACTCTAATATGTCCTTCTTCATCCTCCTCCACCAATAATGCTGCCTCAGGTCCTGATACATCTTTGCGGCACCCGGATAAATGGAGTACCGCGAGCTGTGAGCCTCCTGGAGAATCAACTCATGCAAACCATCCATATTGCGCACACATAACCTGCCCTACACCATCAATGCACCATCCTCCCCAACAGTGACCTCCTTAGCATCACCGTGCTGGACCGTGTCCTTAAGGACAAGCAGATGGGGGTCATCATACTGACTCTCCCTGATACGATCATAAAGAGAAGACTGAGAGACCACACAAGCCAATACTCGACTTGGCTCAGAAATATCCAATCTCATATACTGGCTGGAAAAGGCCTGAACATCCAATGCCATAGGCCTCTCTGCTAGTGGTAGATATGCTAAACTCCCCAAACTCTCTGCCCGACGACTCAAAGCATCAGCCACCACATTAGCCTTCCCGGGATGGTACAAAATGGTAATGTCATATTCCTTAAGCAGCTCTAACCACCTCCTCTAACGCAAATTAAGATCCTTCTGCTTGAACAGATGCTACAAACTCTAGTGATCGGTGTAGATCTCACAAGGAACACCGTACAAATAGTGCCTTCAAATCTTCAAGGCATGAACAATAGCTGCTAGCTCAAGGTCGTGGACACGATAGTTCTTTTCATGCACCTTCAGTTGTCTGGACGCGTAGGCAATCACCCTACGGTCCCGCATCAATACCATGCCAAGGCCAACTCGCGAAGAATCACAATAAACTATATAAGACCCCAAACCTGAAGGCAATACCAATATTGGGGCTGTAGTCAAAGCTTTCTTAAGCTTCTGAAAGCTCTCCTCACACTCTTACGTCCACCTGAATAGAGCACCCTTCTAGGTCAGCCTGGTCATAGGTGCTGCAATAGATGAAATCCCTCTACAAAGCGACGGTAATATCCTACCAAACTAAGAAAACTACGAATCTCCGTAGTTGATGATGGTCTAGGCCAACTCTGCACTGCTTCCACCTTCTTCGGATCTACCTTGATCCCATCACAAGATACTACGTGGCCCAAGAATGCCACTGAATCAAGCCAGAACTCACACTTAGAAAATTTTGCATACAATTTCTTTTCTCCCAAAGTATGAAGCACAGTCCTCAGGTGATGCTAATGATCCTCCTGAGTCTGGGAGTACACCAGAATGTCGTCAATAAACACAATGACGAATGAGTCAAGATAGGGTCGAAACACATAGTGCATCACGTGCATAAATGCTACTCGGGTATTGGTCAGCCCAAAAAACATCACAAGGAACTCGTAGTGACCATACCGAGTCCTGAAGGCAGCCTTCGGGATATCTGGCTCCCGAATCTTTAACTGATGATAGCCTGAACATAAGTCAATCTTGGAGAACACTCTGGCACCATGTAACTGATCAAATAAGTCATCAATACGAGGCAATGGATACCTATTCTTCACTGTGACTTTGTTCAACTGGCGGTAATTAATACACATCCGCATAGAACCATCATTTATCTTCACAAACAAGACAGGAGCACCCCAAGGTGACACACTGGGCCGAATGAAGCCCTTATTAAGCAACTCCTGCAACTTCTCATTCAACTCCTTCAACTCAGGAGGAGCCATACGGTATGGAGGAATAGAGATGGGCTGAGTGCCCGGCAACAAATCAATGCCGAAATCAATATCTCTATCAGGCAGCATGCCCGGAAGATCAGTTGGGAACACATCTGGATAGTCCCTCGCTACTGGAACTGACTCAACGGAAAGGGTATCAATATTGACATCTCTCACATAAGCTAGATACGTGTCATACCCCTTCTCAACCATACGTTAAGCCTTACGGAAAGAAATAACTCCACTGGGAGTGTGATCTAAAGTACCCCTCCACTCAAATTGCGGTAAGCCTTACATAGCCAGCGCCACAGTCTTAGCGTCATAATCAAGAATAGCATAATGGGGGTGACAACCAGTCCATGCCCAAGATAACATCAAAATCTACCATGTTGAGTAATAATAAGTCGGCTCTAGGCTCAAAACCAGTAAGAGTAATCAAACACGACCGATACATGCGGTCCACAATAAGGGAATCTCCCATAGGAGTAGACACATAAACAAGGGAACTCAAAGAATCCCGAGATACGCCCAAATACGGTGTGAAATAAGAGGACACATATGAATACGTAGAGCCTGAATCAAATAATACTGACGCATCTCTATGACAGACTGGAACAATACCTGTAATGATAGAGTCGGAAGCAACTGCCTCTGTACGAGCCGGAAGAGCATAATACCTGGCCTGGCCTCCCCCTCTAGGGCGACATCGACCTCCCTGACCTCCACCTCGAGCTGGCTGAGCAGGTAGGGCGGTAGCTGGTGCTGGAATCATGGCCTGAGGACCCGGTGGGGCACGTGGTGGCTGAGAAGTCTATGGAGGTATAACCCTCCTAAGTCTGGGGTAGTCCCTCACCATATGGCAGATGTCGCCACACTCAAAACAAACCCTCGGAGGGTGTGGCTGTTGTGACTGACTCAGGCCAGGTCTGCTCGACTGGCCGCTAACAGTACCCCGAGCAGGAGACACACTAGATACTGGCGGTGCATAATAAGCCTCCTGGGGCCTAGAAGGAGCTGGAACACCACTGGCAGCTGGAAGAGCTAAATGAACGAGGCGACCCATATAACCCCTACCATGGCGGGCTGCTGGGGCATGAGCTCACGAATAAGAACTAGTCTCTCGAGACCTCTTGGCCTCTCTCTCTTCTTGGTCCCGGGCAAGCATGCCCTCCAATCCTAGCAATACTCACAACCTGCTAGTAAGGAATATCCATCTCCAACTCCCTGACCATACTAATCCTGATACTGGGGTGGAGTCCCTCAATAAATCGTCGAACCCTCTCTCAAACTGTGGCAACCAAGGCCGGTGCATGTCGGGCCAAATCCCTAAAGCGGACTATATACACTGACACAGTCATAGCACCCTGGCGCAGCTGCTCAAACTCCGCGCGCCATGAGTCCCTGAGGCTCTGAGAGACATACTCTCTCAAAAACATATCCGAGAACTGAGTCCATGTAAGTGAAGCTTCCTCATCCGGACTACTCAACTCATAAGCATGCCACCATTGATAGGCTGCTCCTCTAAGCTGGAAAGTGGTAAAAGAAACCCCACTCGTATCCGCTACGCCCATAGTACGGAGAATACGATGAAACTTCTCCAGAAAACCTTGAGCATCATCTATAGCCAATCCGTTGAATGTAGGTGGGTGGTACTTCTGGTACCTCTCAAGTCTGAGCTGCTCTGCCTTAGAAGCGGTTGTCCTAGTCTCATGCTGAACCGGGGCTACCAGTGGCATAGGAATGAACTCTGGGGCCTGATCAACCTGGACCCTCTTCTCAGGAGTATGGGCTGCGGGAGTCTGTGCCCCTCCCCTGGCCTGAAATGTGGCGGGAGCTAACAGAATTACTCCAGCCTGAGCTAAGGTGCTGAACATGCTCATGAATTGGGCTAGAGTCTCCTGGAGGGCTGGTGCAGCAATAGGAACCTCCGGTGCCTGCCCTCCAGCTGGAACTGCTGGGGGCTCCTCTATCGCAGCTCGCGCGGGTGCTATGGCTGCACCGCGTGGCCATACTCTACCCCAGCCCCGGCCTCTGGAGGCTGGTCGTCAGATCCTCCGATACGGGTCCTCACCATCTGCGAGAAAGAATAGAATAGAGAATGTTTTTTTTAGAATTTGATGCCAATAACTCGCACGACAAGGAATCAATGAAGTATGTTTGTTCCTAACAGTTCCATAGCCTCCCGAAGATAAGTACAGATGTCTCCGTACCGATCCGCGAGACTCTAATAAACCGGCTTGTGACTCACGACTCCTATGAACCTAGAGCTCTGATACCAACTTCTCATGAACTAATTTCTCCCTCCGTAAACCGTCATGACAGAACCTAGTCTCTACGACTAGGTAAGCCTAACATTTTTGCGGAAGTGAAACTAAAGCATGAACATTAACTATTAACAGTAACAAATATCTAATAAGCAACTGAATGCCACTCGGCATATACAATTATCACCTCTGAAAATGTATAGAACAATTTTCCAAAACCCGGAATACCGTAAGTCACAATCTACTAAGAAGTCTTAACCATTCTATACATCATTTCTACAGAAAGAAGGAAAAATGAACATAGGGGATAGAGGGGGACTCCGAGGATCTGCGGGCGCGAGCAGATGTACCTTGAAGTCTCCAATAAGCAGCAGCGACTGCAGCTAGTGATGAGGCTGGTACGATGAACCTGGATATGCACACGAAAAACATGTGCAGGAAATGGCGTGAGTACACCACAATGGTACCCAGTAAGTGCCAAGCTTAACCTCGGTCGAGTAGTGACGAAATCATATCAGGGCCCTACTGGTATATATATAATGAAATAAGATAGAATGAAATATCACAGTAAAATAAATACGGAAATCTAACAAGAATAGAATCAATGAAAAATAATAGCTCAGAACACAATGATAACAACAGGGGATCTACCGAGATACCGTCTCGTAGTCCCAAACGAAAATGTGTAGGGGGATCTCCCAGAATACCGTCCCGTAGTCCCAAAATAAATATGCAAAATAGGGGGATATCCCGGAATACCGTTTCGTAGTCCCAAAGTAAATATGCAGTACTGAGGGACCTCCCGGAATACCGTTTTCGTAGTCCCAAAGTAAATATGCAGCGCAACCAACTAAAATAACAATTACAGCAAGAAATCCTACAGTTTAGACTAAGTTCAAGTCAAGGAAAGCAAGAAATTTCACTAAACATGCTGCACAGAGTTCAAATAGGCAGTTAAACAAGTAGGCATGCTATTCTAGTCTAACAGGATAGTTACATATGCTAGTGTGTTTCAAATAAGGAGGAAACAAGCTATGACTTAGTGAAAATGGAGTTTACAACAAATAGCCTGTGTACGTACTCGTCACCTCACGTACACGGCGCTCACATATCAAACAATACCAAATCCTAAGAGGAGTTTCCCCCACACAAGGTTAGGCAAGCCACTTACCTCGAACCAAGCTCAAATCAATCTGAAATCACGCTCCTACCACGAGTATCCAACTCCAAGTGGCCTAAATCTAGCCAAATCAATTACATAACATAAATATAGCAACAAGAAACTAATATAGCTAATGAAATAAAAGCTAAAGCAAGAAATTAGAAAAAGCCCAAAAAGTCTCCCCCGGGCCCACGTCTTGAAATCGGGTAAAAGTTACCAAATAAGAACACCCATTCACTCACGAGTTCACTCGTACAAAAATCATCCAAAACTGACGCCTAATTCCTACTCAAAACTCAGATTTTTAGTTGGGGAACTTTTCCCCCAATTTCCTCACTCAAATTCCTTAATTTAATGAAGAAAACAACTATGGATTAATGACATATGATCAAAATAGGATTAGGAATTGTTACCCACTGATTTACTCTGAAAAACTCTCAAAAGATTGCCTTCCTCCGAGCTCTCAATCAAATTTTGTGTTATGAAATTTCAACCCTCGAATCTGCCCTTTTCTCCCCAGCGATTATCGCATTTGCGAGCCAAGGATCGCATCTACGGTTCCGCACCTGCGGAATTCCCATTGCAGGTGAGGCTTTTCACTTAAGGTACCTCGTCCGCATCTGCGATCAAGAGGTCGCACCTGCGTGTGCGCACCTGCGGACCTTTTGTTTGCTTCTGCGGTCCGAAACCGCTCATGTGGTTCCTTCACTCGCACCTACGGGCATCGTAGATGCGGAACACATCTCGCACCTGCTATCCCAGATCTCCTTCCCATTTCCGCTTCTGCAGTTCCCTAGCCGCTTCTGCGGCTCCGCACCTGCGGCCCAAAGTGCATAGGTGTGGTGACACCAGATACAGCAACATCAGTAGTTTCACCTAAGTCCAAACCAACCCGTTAAGCACCCGAAACTCACCCGAGGCCACCGAGACCTTAACAACACATACCAACCCATCCTAAAACACCATACGAACTTAGTCGAGCCCTCAAATCACATCAAGCAATGCTAAAATCACGAATCACCCTCCAATTCAAACTTAAAGAAACTTGAAGCTTCCAAATTCAACAACCGATGCCGAAACCAACCAAACCACGTCCAATTGACCTCAAATTTTGCACACAAGACATATTCAACACTACGGACCTACTCCAACTTCTGGAAGGAATTCGACCCCGATATCAAAAATTTCTCTACTGGCCCAAAACTCCAAAAATTTGACTTTTGGCATTTCAAGCCTAAATGAGCAGCGAACCTCCAAAACACAATCCGGACATGTCCCTAAGCCCAAAATCATACAACGAAGCTACGGAATTGGCAGAATTCTATTCCGGAGTCGTCTTCACACAGTTCCGACTACGGTGTCCATCCTAAGGCTTAAACCTCCAATTAGGGACTAAGTGTCCCAACCACTTTCAAAACCCAAAATGAAACCTCCCGGCAAGTCACAATAGCAGAAATAGATATGGGAGAAGCAGTTAATAGGGGATCGGGGCTATAACTCTCAAGACGACCGACCGGGTCATCACATGGAGTTTTGTTGATCTTGTACATGTTAGTTTTAGTCAAAATTAGTAACAAGTACTAATTGTGTTTACTCTTTTAAATGTTGCAGAATCTTGTAAAATTGTAAGAAAAGAACATGAAGTAAAGTTTCAAGATAAAGAAAATGCAATGGACGGAACAAACATAAGCAATATCTCAGCACCATTGTCTCTTAAAGAAATAGAAGAAGGCATGGTACACAAGTATTAAGTTATTTTTTCTTAATAATTAGATTAGTTTGAACTTTAGAAAATTATATCCTTAATTTTAATTTCTTCAGGTCAAATTCCAGAGCTTAAGGACATTTCATGAAAAATGTGTCTTGAAATTTAGATTCATACTTTAAATTTTTAGGACATTTCAAAAATATATGTTCTGAATTTTAGTTTCTTCATAGGACAATATGTTCTGGAATTGAGGTCTTGTAGCCAAAGTAATGTATATGTCGTTTTGCTTACAGAGCAAAAACTGTCACGACCCAAAATCCCGCCACAGGCGTCGTGATGGCACTTAGTCTCTAAGACCAGGTAAGCCGATTATAATAACAATTCAAGCCATTTTTTTTAATATAATCTAACAACGGAAATAATTACAAATATAACAACCTCCCAAGACTGGTAATACTGAGTCACGAACTCTAACTGAATACATGAAATGATCTCAAGGATCAAATACTTAATAATATTTGATTAATAATTAACAGTACAATAAAATAGAAAGACTTCAAGGGACTGCGACGACCAAGCAGCTCTACCTTGAATCCTTGCGATCACACTTTCACTTTGTCCGAGTTCGATAGCTCCAACACCTGGCTCTGCAGAAAAATGTGTAGAAGTGTAGTATGAGTAAACCACGGTCGGTACCCAGTAAGTATCAAGACTAACCTTAGTGGAGTAGTGACAAGGTACACTCGAGACACTCACTAGTCTAATAACCTGTGCAATATAGTATACAAAAATAATATGAAACAAATAACAATGGCAACAATAATCAACCAGTGATATACACAGCATGGCGACAAGAAGACCATAAATATTACGCAATAAATAATGAATACAAGTACAATCAATTAATCAAGTCCTTCCAATATAAATCTTTCGCCTATATGTATTTCAAATAGAAATCTTCCGGATATAATACTTTCAAATAAATCTCTTTCAAATAAATCTCTTTCAAATCTCTTTCAAATATAATTCCTTCAAATAAATATTTTTCAAATAAAATTCTTTCAACTAAATCTTTTTCGAATAAAAGTCACCCTATGACACAGCATTTCAAAATCATAAAATACGGGTCTCGGCCCACTTTTATATTTCCACGGCACCTTGTGCCAATTTCTCTATAACAACCGCACGGACAACTCACGTGCCAAATATCATCATCATTTAACCACGGCACCTCGTGCCCACATTTCATATCACAACTACAAGGACAATTCACGTGCCAATATCATCATTATTTACTCATGGCACCTCGTACCTACATTTCATATCACAACTGCACGGACAGTTCACGTGCCAATATCATCATTATTTACTCACGGCACCTCGTGCCCACATTTCATTTCATAATCCGCCTGCAATAACCACAGCCTCCCAATTTCAACATAGATCGGACTTTTATCAATTTACCAACAATAAGACACATTGCACAAGGTATAAAAATGAACACAAGGAATATCACACATCACATGAAAATTACAAACGCAATAACCCCACATCATTGCATATCATCCCTGACTATAGCCACCCTTATCTCTCCTATAGCCACCCTTATCTCTCCTATAGCCACCCTTATCACTCTTATAATAGCATCACTTATCCCTCCACCCTAACAATATCAATAGCCACTCTTATCACTCTTATAGCCACCATTATCTCTCCTAAAACCACCCTTATCGCTCCGCCCAGACAATATCCCAACACACGTAACAACAGTGAAATGCCATCCTTATACCCACATAATATCAACAATGAAATGCCACCCTTATATCCTCAAAATAATAACTCAAATAACACAATAATTTATACGGAATATTATCACGGCAACATAACAAAATCAATTCATATCACAATTTGCCCAATGGCCACAACCAATTCTAAAGATATAACAAAATCAATTAATTTCACAACAAATAGCCCAAGGCTCCACACAATGTGTATAAAACTTCAAAACAACAACATAGATGGAAAATACTCAGTATAGGGCAACGCTTTCATTAATCCAAATTCTTGATAATTATATAACGTCTCGGTTTAAACTTATTTCGTTAATTATTTTCAGATGGAAAATCCATAATATAATTATTTTCAAAAAATATCAAATCACCAAACTCACGGAATTCAAATAAATATACAAGCAATAACCACATCAAATTGTCATATAAAAATAAATTCAACAAACGCGAATTGAGGAATGTCAAATAGATGATTTAATAAATGCCAACAATTATCCAATTTACTACACAATATGCCTAAGACTTTAACCCAATCAATTTTGCACATATAAGCCCAAGTACATACGTCACCTCGCGTACACGGCTTTTCACATTTCACAAATGGCACATAAGACTCGATGCTTAAGGGGTAATTCACCCACTCAAGGTTAGGCAAGATACTTACCTTTTTGAAGCTATGCCGATATTCCAAAATTGCCTTCTTGCTTGAATTGAGCTCCGGACAGCTCAAATCTATCCAAATTAATTGTATAACTTCATTAAAATTCATCAGAAACAACTCTGGATAATAAAACGTCGACATAAAATTTCATTCTAAAAAGTCAACCAAAGTCAACGCAGGGCTCAACTCTCGGAACCCGATAGAAGTTTTACGAAATTCGAACACCCATTCTGATACAAGTTCAACCATACGAAATTTGCCAACGTCCGATAACAAATCGTCCTCCAAATCTTGAATTTTTGTTTTTATAAAATTTCTACAATTTTCCCAAATTTCCATCTCAAAATACTAATTAAATGATGAAAACAATGATATATTCATGTATATTAACCAAATCCAAGTTAGAATCACTTACCTCGATGATTTTCTTGAAAATCCCACGAACATTCGCCATAAACCGAGCTCCCAAAGTCCAAAAATAAAAAATGAGATGAAACTCTTGTTCATATAGTACAAAATCCGACCCCCATTGTGCTGACCGTACATTTATTTGTGCAGTCGCACATATCGGATGCTGCGGTCGCACTCAAAATTGTGTGGCCGCACTTCTGCAGCTCTGCACTACTGGGTTTCAGTAAATTGACCATAACTTTCTCTATAAATATCCAAATAATGATTGGTTTACATTTTTGGAAACTAGATTCGAAGGGCTACAACTTTCATTTTTAAATCATCTCCAAATTCCTTGTAGATTAAAATATATAGAAGCCTCCGAAGTCAGAACATCGAACCTGCAGAACTCCCCTGGAGTGCGGCCGCGGGCAGAATTGTGCGGCCGCGGGCAGAATTGTGCGGTCCGCACTTTTGCTCTGCGGTCCGCACTTTTTCCCTTTCCTAAGTACTCAAAAATGTGCCCCCGCACTTCCAAAAGTTCCAAAACAACATCAGAGTGCCGACACGATACGAACTTAGTCGACCCCTCAAATCACATCAAACAACATCAAAAACGAGAATCGCACTCCAATTCAAGCCTATTAAAACTAAGAAAATTCCAACTTCTACGATCGATGTCGAAACCTATCAAACCAAGTCCGATTGACCTCAAATTTTGCACACAGGTCATAAATGACAGAGGTATTCAAATTTTCAGAATCGAATTCCGGCCCCGATACAAAAAAGTTAACTTCCCGGTCAAAGTTCCAAACTTAAATTTCTATTTTAGCCATTTCAAGCCTAATTTAACTACGGACATCCAATGATTTTTCGGACACTCTCCTAAGTCCAAAATCACCATATGGAGCTGTTGGAATCATCAAAATTCTATTCCGGAGTTGTTTGCTCAAAAGTCAACTCTCCGATCAACTCTTTTCTTTTAAGCTTCTTAAATAAGAATTGTTCTTTCAATTTAATCCCGAATCATTTGAAAATCAAACTCGACCACATACGCAAATCATAATATACATCACAAAGCTGCTCGTGACCTTAAATCGCTGAACGAGACGCTAATTATTTGAACGATAAGTCAGGTCGTTACATTCTCCCCCTCTTAAACATACGTTCGTCCTCGAACATACCAAGAATTATTCTGAGGACATTAAATTATTGAGTGTATTCTTACACATATACTCGTAGGTGATTCTACATCACCGCAAATTTAACATGGGTTTTACAACACCATCTCAGTTGAGATTATTTCCTTTTATCCATATTTATACACTTTAAAACCAATTGCTTACACTCCAAACATTTTCAAAAGGCCTCATTTTCACATCAACGCACGGTATTAGTTTCAACCGGCTGTAGCAACTCGTACCTATGCACACGTCATACGTATGCCCATTACCACACCTCTGGTCATAATACTTGTTCATAATTAATTCCAGCATCCTCAATTAACTTCATATTAATCAAACCCTCATTTCAAATTTTCACAATACTGACAATAATTTACCCGAATTAATGAGTCACATTTAACGCTACCTGGGCACTCACATTGTGGGGCTAGAACTTTAATATTTATAACACAATTATGGCTAAATATGCACAGAAACACATAAAATAATTATCAAATAAGCCTAACAGGCATGACTCCCTATCAGTACTATAGTACAATTTAAATTTCACAAAGGGAGAATTTACACTCATAAAATTTTCACTACAAGGACCTCGTCCTTATATAACTTCCACCGCGGCTTGTAGCCCAGTTTAAATATTTCACACCATAAAAATGCGAGGATCTCATCCTCAACTCTGAATCACAAGTATTTTGCACATTGTGCCAACCAAAATTTTCAATTTCCTCTCTTTCTTCTATTCAATAAATTTCGTAAACAATTTTCACAACACATAACGAACCCCCATTCCAATAGGGCATATAATTCATAAAATTAAAATCAATTATTCTGAAATCACATCAAAACCCACTGTAGAGAGTATTAGAAAGTCACTTTTGGACTTATAATCCTTAATGGTGTACAAAATAAAAATGATAGACACGGGCTAACACCATCAAATCTCCCAACAGGGATAAACACATAAGTGGGTCACAAAATTACGAAGCTCACCCATAAGCGGGGCATAATAGGAGGACTCGCCTCAATATTCAAAATCGAATCAAATTAAGGAGAAATATCCCTTTATAACAAATCGGGATCATACCTGTAATGATACCATCTGGTGTAGTTGCCTCCACCATACCATAGAAAATATATCAACGGGATGGGCCTCCTCTTCTAGGGCGCCCTCTACCCTCCTGTCCTCCACCCCTAACTGGTTGTGCACGTGGGGTAGTAGTTGTACAAGGGCCCATAGCCTGAGTGTTCTGATAAAATCCACCCCTCCCAAGTCTGGGACAATCTCTCATGATGTGCCTAGTATCACCACACTCATAACAACCCCTCTGAGGTCGCGGTTGCTCGTACCGAGTCTGTGTCGGATAACTGAAATAATCATTGTAAGAGTTCCGTGTCGGTGGTGTAATATAAGAACTTACTAGAGCACCCAGAGTACTCTGATGAGCAGACTGAGCTGGTCGACTGCTCAAGCCTCCGCCATAATGGGTCATAGCTAAAAAGTAAAATCCACAGAACCCTCCAGAGCTTCAAGACCTTTTGGCCTCCTTAGACTCCCTTTCCTCACCTAGATGTAACGACCCGACTTGTCATTTTGAGAATTAGCGTTCCGTTCGGTGGCTTAAGGTCTCAAGTAGCTTTCAAATGTGTATTATGACTTGAGAGGGTGGTTAAGTTTGGTTTTTGGATGATTCAGGATTTAATTGAAAGAACAATTCTTGTTTTGGAAGATTAAGTTAAAATAATTGACCGGATCGTGAATTATGTGTAAACGACCCCAGAATGGAATTCTGATGGTTCCAATAGCTATGTATGGTGATTTCAGACTTAGGAGTGTGTCCAAATATTTATTTTGAGGTTCATAGCTAAATTAGGCTTGAAATGGCGAAAATAGGAAATTTAAGTTTGAAAGTTTCACCCGGGAGTTAACTTTTTGATATCAGAGCCGGATTTTGATTCCGGAAGTTGGAGTAGGTCTGTAATGTCAAATATGACTTGTTTGCAAAATTTGAAGTCAATTCTGATATATATCATAGCAAGGTATCAAGTGAGGGTAAGTAGAGAAGCAAGAAATGGAAAAGAAAACCACTGGGAGCGTGCTAGTGTAACGACCCAACCGGTCGTTTTGAGCATTTTCACTTCGCTCGGTAGTTTAAGGGCATGAGTAGCTCCGTATGATGCATTATGACTTATGTGAATCGTCGGTTTTGATTTTCAGGTTATTCGGAATTGAATTGGAAGAATGGATTTCATTGTTGAAGCTTTAAATTAGGGGAGTTGATCAACTTTGACTTTTTGTGAATTTGAACCCAGAATGGAGTTTTGATGGTTCCGTTAGCTCCGTTGGGTGATTTTGGACTTAGGAGCGCGTCCGGATTGTGATTCGGAGGTCCGTAGTGGAATTTGGCTTGAAATGGCGAAAGTTGAAATTTTGGAAAGTTTGACCGGGAGTGGACTTTTTGATATCGGG
Organism: Nicotiana tabacum; assembly: GCF_000715075.1. Lineage (NCBI taxonomy): Eukaryota > Viridiplantae > Streptophyta > Magnoliopsida > Solanales > Solanaceae > Nicotiana > Nicotiana tabacum. The sequence goes on along the minus strand of NC_134083.1, from coordinate 12,301,381 downwards.
GTTAGATTCTGATTCCGAAAGTTGGAGCAGGTCTGTAATGTCAAATGTGACTTGTGTGCAAAATTTGAGGTCAATCGGACGTGATTTGATAGGTTTCGGCATCGGTTGTGGAAGTTGAAGTTTTAAAGTTCAATGATTTCGAATTGAGATATGATTCATCATTTTGATGTTGTTATGTGCGTTTTGAGGCCTCAAGTAGGTCTGTGTTAGATAATGGGACTTGTTGGTACATTTGGACGGGGTCCCGAGTGGCTCGGGTGAGTTTCGGACGAGGTTTAGATCATTTTCATTCCATGTTGCATTGCTGAAGATTTTTTGGTTCTGGTATGACCGCACCTGCAGAGTGTATAGCGCAGGTGTGGAGCCGCAAAAGCGGTAGTGCCATCGTAGAAGCGAGAAAGGGAGCTGGGCGTGAGGAGCGTAGGTGCGGGTGCTTGTACGCACCTGCACAACCATAGATGCGGTTCAAGTGCGTAGAAGCGCAATCGCAGAAGCGGCTTAAGGACCGCAAGTGCGAGGTTTTGCTTAGTGAGGCTGTTTCGCAGAAGCGAGAAATTTCTGCAGAAGCGGTGGTCGAAGATGCGACAATTTGACTGCAAATGCGGAATAGCTGGGCAGAGTTATAAAAATCGAGGTTTTGGTTCTTTCTTCATATTTTGAGATGTGGGACTCCGATTGAGGCGATTTTTGAAGCAAATTTCATCACAAGGATTGAGGTAAGTGTTCTCTACTCATTTTTGATCTTATATCACAAATCTACCTTCATTTTTGGTAATTAGATTGTGAATTTTGTATAGGAAATTGGAGGTTTTGACCTAAAGTTTCATAATATTAATTTTTGAGTTTTGAACATCGAATTAGAGTCGGATTTGTGTAAAACTAGTATGGTTGGACTCGTAATTGAATGGGTTAGTGGATTTTGTAAATTTTGTCAGATTTCGAGGTGCGGGCCCGGGTTGGGCTTTTGGCCGGTTTTGGGCTTTTGATTCAAGATTTGATCTTTTTTGATCGGGATTGATTCCTTTAGCATTTTTTGATATACTTGAGTTGTTTTTGGTTAGTTTCGAGCCATTCGGAGGTCGGAACGCATGGGATGGCATTTTGGAGCATCACTTGGCTTGCTCGGTGTTGGAATTGGCTTGTTCAAGGTAAGTAACTTTTCTAAACTTAATGTTGAGGGTATGAAACCCCGTAATACGTGTTATGTGATTGGTATTGAGGTGACGCACATGCTAGGTGACGGGCGTGTGAGCGTGCACCATGTGAATTGGGACTCCGTTGTTTCCATGGCACTGAATAGTGGCCCTATTTTGTTGATATCTATGTTTTCACCATGTGATAAAGTAATTGAGTTGTCAATCATGCTAGATATCATGTTTAGGCTTTATGCCATATTGTTGGGACCCATAGTGGTCATTTCTTGCTGTCATCTCACTGATTTTATTGATGTTTCGTACTCAGTCATATTCATGCATTCATATCATATATCAGTCTCAGTTGTTATTTATTGATACATCATATCATTATTGTCGTGCTAGTTTCATGACATTGTGATCTCGTGAGTGATACTGGAGAGATTGATGACTGAGTGAGGCCGAGAGCCTGACTATGAGTGACAGTTATGGGATCGGGTTGCACGCCGCATCATGCTATATTGATTTATGCCTGGATCTGGCTTATGATAGCGCTTGGGCTGTAGGAGCCCCTCCGGAGTCTGTACACACCCTAGTGAGCGCGGATGATATTATTAAGGGATAGATTTCCCTAGACATGGATTTGTCCGAAGTACTTAATACCTGGAGATGGATTTCTCCATAGGGTTGGATTGCCCTTTTTCCTCGGTACTGGGCGACTTATAGTCAGTGTTGTATATATTTTAGGATGGATTTCCCTGGGCCGTATAGGCCATATACAGTACTGAGTGGTTGAGCATGATGAGTGGAGAGTGTGAGACAGTGAGATTTAGTACTCTGAGAGTGTGAGTACATGATTCATCTCTGAGATATACGGTATTGGCATGCACGCATGACATACAGGCATAGAAATGCATTTTTTCTCATGTTGTACGGTATCACGTCATTCATGAATTTTTACACACATTGATATGTGGGCATAGAGAGGTATTTCACACTTGCTATTTGGAAAGAAAATGAAACATCTAATTTATTGTGGAAAGGATTTTTGGAAAAATTTACGATTTTCAAATTATCTCATATTTTACGACGATTTCGGTAAAGGATTTAAGTTTTCACTTATATTCTTGAAAAGTGGAACTATTTTTGGAAAACTGTGAAAAAGCTGAGCATTTTTATCGCTGAGTTACTTTCTTATTTATATGCTCTACGTTATTATGAACTGCTATTGGTTATTGGTGTTGGACCCGACCTATGTTCCAACTTGTCATTGCTTTCAACCTAAGGTTAGGTTTGTTACTTACTCAGTACATGGGGTCGGTTGTATTGATACTACACTTCTTCACATTGCGTGCAGATGTTGGTTATTGTTGTTGATGTGCTCGATGGTGACCGGATTTGAAGATGTACCTGCATTCCTATTATAGCTGCCTCTTGTTCATGGTAGCCTTAGATTTATAAAAACTCTATTTATGTACTTTTCAAACAGAAGATGTATTTACTTCATATCAGCTTTGTAAATTTTATTCTTAGAAGCTCATGATTTGTACTACCAGTTCTTGTGGAAATGTATTAGTTTCAAATAATTTCTTTTGAATAATTGTCTTACTAATATTATTGGAATTGGATAGTTGTTAATTGGCTTGCCTAGCGGGTTGGGTTAGGTACCATCACGACTAGTTAGATTTTGGGTTATGACAACTAGAGTCTGTGCAACACGCGGATTGTGGCACGCCAACCCTCTCAGCAACTTTGAAAACCAGTAAAGTATAGAGGTTTGGTGTTGGACTTGGCACGCTACCACCTGTAGCTTTTCTTTTAAGTACTCATTTCGGGGGTTCATTTCCCCATTCCGGTTGTGAAAATATAAGTTTTAAAATTTTCTTGAAAATTTCCTTTGATTTGGTGTCCGATTCGTAGTTCTAGTGTTATTTTGGCGATTTGATCGTGCGAGCAAGTTCGTATGATATTTTAGGACTTGGGTGCATGTTTGGTTTGCAAGAACTCAAGGGAGGGTTTTGCAAGATTTCTTCCAAAAAGGTAATCCTACACCCTTAGACTTACATGCACGGATTTATTATGGAAATATGAGTATGAATAAAGTATTAGAACTCATGGTATGGTGATTGGAAGAAATAAATTCCCAATTTAAAAAAAAACATAACCATGGTAGAGATTGAAAGGTGATTAATTGATGTAATTTTGTTGGTTGGGTGTGGATGAATGGTCACATATGTGATGATTTGGAAGTTATAAATTGTTGGTAAATGGTGGTAGTTGGATGAACTAATTCCATGGTTAAGAGATGTAGAGATTTATGCACTCTAGGTGTTTGATAAAATGCCTAAATGACCAAAAATCTAGAAATTTGTTTACTAATATTGGTCCAATTGAATTATGTTGATGTAGATTGAAGTTGTAAGAATAGTGGGAAGTTTTAATATCACTAAAGAGCTTAATTAAGAAAGATCGATTTGTGGCGATCTTATTTTCTCGGGATTTTTAAGGAAATCATCGGGATTTGAGCCATTCGAAGGTTGATATGCGCAGAATGGAATTTCTGGAGCATTGTTTAGCTTGCTCGATATTGGACTCGGCTTGTTCAAGGTAAGTAACACTTTTAACTTGGTGATGAGGGTATGAACCCTGAATATACGTGTTATGTGTTTGGTGTTGAGGTGACGCACATGCTAGGTGACGGGCGTGTGGGTGTGCACCGTGTGAGTTGTAACTCTGTTACTTCTGTGGAACTGTATAATCACCTGATCTTATCTGTAACCATGAAATATCTACGTACTAGAGCTATTGAGCTGCGATCCATGTTATAAACCATGTCTAGGCTACATGCATATTCTGTTAAGACCCACTGAGGTCATTTCTGTTGTTGAGTTATCTGCTTATATTGTATTTACATACTCAGTCATAGGCATTCATATGTATATCATATCTCAGTCTCTGTTACCATTTTATTGATACATCACATCATTATTTTTGGGCTGATTCTTTTCATGACACTGAGAGCCCGAGAGACTGGAGAAATTGATGACTGAGTGAGGCCGAGGGCCTGATGGTGAGGATGTTTATGGGATCGGGTTGTATGTCGTAGCAAGACATATTGGCTTTATATATATTGATTTATGATGGGATCGGGCTGCACGTCGCAACATGTTTTATAGATTTATGCCATGATTGGCTTGATATAATGCTTGGACTGAAGGAGCCCCTTCGGAGTCTGTACACACACCCAGTGAGTACAGGTACCTACAGAGTGCGAGTGTCGAGTGCCGAGCGATTGGGAGGATTGAGTGACTATGAGGACTGAGTGATTGGGAGGACTAAGTGACTGTGAGGACTGAGTGATGAGGAGGAATGAGTGAATTTATACTCTGAGAGTATACATATGATTTTATCACTGAGATACATTGCATTGGTATTCACACATAACATACTGGCATAGAGATGCATTTTTCTCATACTGTACGGTATCACGTCATTCATGACTTCTCGCACATATTGGCATATGGGCATAGTGATGCATTTTCCACTGGCTATCTGGAAAGGAAATGAAAAATCTTGTTATTGTGGAAAGGATTTTTGGGAAAATTACTGTTTTCAAACCCACTCATATTTTTGGCAACTTCTGTAAATGACTTGGGTTTTCAGTGATACACTTGAAAGGCAGAACTATTTCTAGAAATCATAATTAAGCTGAGCATTTTATCTTTGAGTTACTTCTTTTATTACTTGCTTTATGTTATTATGAACTGGGTATGGTGTTGTTGTTGTATGTTGTTATTAACTGTTGTTGGTTATTGGAGTTGGACTCTCACCTTCGTACAAGCTCGTCGCTACTTTCAACCTAAAGTTAGGTTTGTTACTTATTGAGTACATGGGGTCAGTTGTACTCATACTACACTTCTGCACCTTGCGTGCAGATATTGGATGTTGATGTTGCTATGATCGACGAGAGCTGGATTTGAAGATGTACCTGTGTTTTGGTCATAACTGCCTCTTATTCATGGTAGCCTTAGATTTATAAAAATTTGTTTATGTACATTTCGAATAGTTGATGTATTTATTTTATACAAGCTTGTAAATTCTAATCTTAGAAGCTCATGATTTGTACTACCAGTCCTTGGGGAGTGTATAATAGTTAGTTATATATTAATGGAATTGGATAGTTGTTAATTGGCCTACCTGACGAGTTGGGTTAGGTACCATCACGACTAGGTGGATTTTGGATCGTGACAAGCTGGTATCAGAGCTCTAGGTTCATAGGTTCTACAAATCATGAGCAAGTGTTTAGTAGAGTCTTGCGGATCAGTATGATAACGTCTATACTTATCTTCGAGAGGCTATAGGGCATTTAGGATAATTTCCTATCTTTCTTTCCTTATCATGCGGAATTGATTTAGCTTGTAACATAAATCTTTGAATTCCTTCCACGCATTCGTGTGCACATGTGAGCGCTCGGTATTAGCTGTGCATCGTGGGCTTGTGATTTCATGAACGAGGTTCGAGATGTGTATTCTGTGTTTTGGTGATTGGCCAGTCTGGAGGACTTGAGGCCAGGTTTAGATCGCAGCTTAGGCTCGGTTGTTTCAGCTGTATGAACTCGTACATTTGGACTCATATGTCTGGTAGTATCCCTATGAGTGGAATTTGTGGCTCGATGAGCGGTTGAATGACTATATGATGAGTATGATGTGAATGCGGGATGTATTAAGATGGGTTAAATGAGACAAATAAAGTTTATTTGTGACTCAAGAGTTTGCTATTGGATACTTGATTCCTGTTTTGATGCGACGTACGGTCTTGAGTTGTGAGTGCATTGAGTGATCTGTCATGTTGTTTAATTGTAGAGCGAAGTAGTTTTTTATGTCGTGTTGATGAGTTCAAACTCAGGAAGATTAAGTGATTGTGGCTACGAAAGGGTATATCAAGATGCCAATGTTTGGCTAAGCATGTGGGATATATCATGCGGACTAATCTACGTAGGTGTGTTCCTTATAATGTTGTGTGGGGAGTTTATTTTCTACCAGTGGGGCGCATGTGTTGAGATTTGAATTTGAATCTGGTTGAGAAAGCTGACATGACTGTCAAAAGAATAAATGCGAGCTTAGCGGAAGATTGAGATATTTTATGGTTGGTGTTGCATGAGCTTGGGAAGAATTTTCATTGATTTGACTATGGGAGTATGACAATAGTAGAATATGGGTATGATGAGTTATCAGGTGTTTTGTTATATGGCTTTTAGCCAAGTAGGGGAGTCTGCTATCTACGCTTTGATTGCACGATTATGTGTTGTATTGGTTTGGTCTGAGGCATACTTGTGGATTAGTTATGAATTGCAAAGAATGAGATCGGGGATGACCCGAGTAAGGAACCCTGAATACGGGTTATATCGCACTTTATGAAAAATATGAAAATCATGGAATGATTAAATCATTATTGTGAAGGATGTAGTGTGCACGGAGTATGAATTTGATCAGTGATGTTAAGGCAGGGTTACCTCTTCAAGTGTTGTCGTACTATAAGGGCATATGTTTTTCGGCCCGTTCGGGCAGTGCAATTTGGATTTGAGCAAAGTGGGTGACTCTCGAGAAAGTTCTAATGAGTTCGAGATTTGTATATAGAAATTAAGAATTTTCTTTTTTTTACGGACTTGTGTGTGGATAGAATCTGAGATTTGCATTTGATCGTGTCGGGACTTGCGGTAATTCTGTATTACTATGGATTCTACATTCCAGTATGAGAAAGGTAAAAGAACAATTTTAAATTCACATAAAGTACTTTCAGAGTGGGCGACTCAGTTGTGGTACTTTGTGGTGCTTAAGAAAGAGTACAGTGGTTTATGGGCCTTAGGGCGGTGTCATTTTATGTTAGGATGTCTTGTAGTGAGTTTTGGGTAAGGATAGTAGTGTTCTGACAAGGAGAAATGTCCACTTGAGGATAATTCAGAAGGAACTCTGAGAAAATAGGACAACTGGGTAGCAGGTTAGACAAGTATGATAATGATATGCTCGGTTCTTTTGTGTAATTATGATGTGGTGAGGTCTACAAATGTTTTGGCAGCAATATTCTTATGTTTGGTGACCTGCGTGACGTGGTCGAGTTAGAGGAATGTATTTCTGATAGCTTGATTATGTGCAAATGGATTTCAAAGTGTTCTTGATGGTTTCTACCATGATTTGAGATGGATATTTTCTACCGGCATAAGGAACATGTTGTGTATTGTGATTTTCACTTGGATGGGAGTAAATGGAAGGTTTCTAACTAACCGAATATGTAATTTGCTGATGACTCAGAATTGATAATGAGATTCTTGTACTTGTCACATGATGTCATGATAGATGTGGTGTGTTGTGTAGGACTAAGATTTACATGTACAAGGTGGCAGTTCATTCTTGAAGAAAAGGTTACGAATTCTGTACAGAATGGTCAGTTTCAGATATTTAGATGAATGTTATAACTGCTTGGTAATTCCTGAGAAGAGTGCGCATTTCAAAAGGCGCATTGTGTTTTGACTTACGGATGTTCATTGGTATTGTAGTACTCACCTGGTTGATAGACTGTTGATATTCAAATTATTTCTATGTGGCACGTAAGAATTATCGAAGTATTCCTAGTGGGATAATCATGCATGCAGGATGTGTTAGTCATTCGAATGCTAGAGTTAGGATCAGTTATGATGATTCGTGTGTCCTATGAATTTGGAGACTGGGAGTTCTCAGAAGCATATTGTTTCAGGGTTGTGGCCTGTTTTAGGTGAGCATTTTATTTAAACTCGGTGGAGGCACTAGTTACATTAATTATTTGTGAGAGCTATGCACTATGAGTGCGCACATATGTGAGGTTTGAGCCCATGTGCTAGCATCGGGGCAAGTATTCGTACTCGGAAGAATGCTTAGGCAATGATATGCCTAGAATTGACTGTTAAGCACAAAGTTATAACGTTTCTCGTATTCGTACCTTTGTTGAGAACTATTTGGGCCATACTTGAGGTTATAAAGAGGCTAATTCCCTGAGTAAACTTGGTAGTTACAATTTCTGCGTTAACATGCCGATTTGAGTTGTGATAGCACACTTTGTATATGCCTACACTATGGCGTGTTATTTATACCAGTCCAGGAGCATGAGAATCTTATTTCATTATCATATACATGTGTACTTGTTTAATTGCTCCCGTATGATATGCTTGAACTGGAGGCCTGTGACCATGTCATGCAGTTGATGTTAATGTGAGCTCTAGGAGAGCTAGTTACCGTTATTAGATTTGTATGTCTTGGCTCTACTATATATGATGAGCTTATTGCATTGCAGTTGTGGTGGTGCTTGTTGAACTTGCAATACGGTTCTCTTCTTTGAGACATTTTCCATTTTTGGGTACACGGTTGTGGCTTGAGTTATATTGGTGTGGCATGTCTGTGGGATAGTTGTGTTCAATAATATATGGTCATTGGACCTAGAATGGGTACTATTAGATTTTATTACTGTATATTTGGGAGGATAATATTGAAAGTCGTCTTAGAAAGTGATTATGGTTTTGGTTAAGGCGAGAGAACTCCATGACTTGTTGATCTGATAAGGGGTTTAATACTAGTACCGGGTAGGTTTTGAGTAGTTATTGTGATCAAGAATGGCGTTGTGAGTATGCGAGTCATGTAGTATGTTATGTGATTATATCTGGGGTTATGGTTATTGCTTGATACAGCTTGTTCAGACTTATACAGTGTGTAGGTGTGAGATTCGGGTCTTGTAACAAATTTTGAATGTTGGGAATTGAATTCTAAGGTTTTTGAGCTAAGGTGAAATTTATGATCTTTATTTATGTTGTGTCGTCAGGCCTATATGAAATAAGGTGGCGTGGGATCACCCCTGGGTATGTGTGTGATAACGTGAAATAGTGATTTGAAGGTTTAGGAACAACTCTTGGCACGTTCGAGGACGAACGTATATTTAAGTGGGGGAGAATGTAACGGCCCGACTTGTTATTTTTAGAATTAGCATTTAGTTCGGTGGCTTAAGGTCTCAAGCAGCTTTGAAATGTGTATTATGACTTGCGAGGGTGGTCAAGTTTGGTTTTCGGATGATTCGGGATTTAATTGAAAGAACAATTCTTGTTTTGGAAGCTTAAGTTGAAATAATTGACCAGATGGTGAATTATGTGTAAACGATCTCGGAATGAAATTCCGATGGTTCCAATAGCTCCGTATGGTGATTTCATACTTAGGAGTGTATCCGGATATTTATTTTGACGTTCGTAGCAAAATTAAGCTTGAAATGGCGAAAATAGGAAAGTTAAGTTTGGAAGTTTGACCGGGGAGTTGACTTTTTGATATCGGAGTCAGATATCGATTCCGGAAGTTGGAGTAGGTCCGTAATGTCAAATGTGACTTGTGCAAAATTTAAAGTCAATTCGGATCTATATCATAGCAAGGTATCAAGTGAGGGTAAGTAGAGAAGCAAGAAATGGAAAAGAAAACCACTGGGAGCATGCTAGAGTCCGTGCAACGCGCGGATTGTGGCACGCCAGCCCTCTCATCAACTTTGAAAACTAGTGAAGTATAGAGGTTTGGCGCTGGACCTAGCATGCTACCACCAGAAGATTTTCTTTTAAGTACTCATTTCGGTGGTTCATTTCCCCCATTCATCTTGGACGGATTTTGGGGCTTTTCTCCACTCTCTCAAGACCACCAACTCCTCTCTTCTTCAAGGTAATAAATCCCCATTATCTTGGTGTGAAATTCTATCATTTCTACACTAGTATTGATGAAATCTACACTTAAAATCTTTAGATCTTCAAGAAATTTCTTCAAGAACTCAAAGGAGGATTTTACAGGATTTCTTCCAAGAAGGTAATCCTACACCCTTTGACTTACATGCACAGATTTATTATGGAAATATGAATATGAATAAAGTATTAGAACTCATGGTATGGTGATTGGAAGAAATAAATTCCCAATTTAAAAAAAAAACATAACCACGGTAGAGATTGAAAGGTGTTTAATTGATGTAATTTTATTGGTTGGGTGTGGATGAATGGTCACACATGTGATGATTTGGAAGTTATAAATTATTGGTAAATGGTGGTAGTTGGATGAACTAATTTCATGGTTAAGAGATGTGGAGATTTATGCACTCTAGGTGTTTGATAAAATGCCTAAATTACCAAAAATCTAGACATTTGTTTACTAATATTGGTCCAATTGAATTATGTTATGTAGATTGAAGTTGTAAGAATAGTGGGAAGTTTTAATATCATGAAAGAGCTTAATTAAGAAAGATCGATTTGTGGCGATCTTATTTTCTCAGGATTTTCAAGAAAATCATCGGGATTTGAGCCGTTCGGAGGTTGATACGTGCAGAATGAAATTTCTGGAGCATTGTTTAGCTTGCTCGATATTGGACTCGGCTTGTTCGAGGTAAGTAACACTTTTAACTTGGTGATAAGGGTATGAATCCTGAATATACGTGTTATGTGTTTGGTGTTGAGGTGACGCACATGCTAGGTGACGGGCTTGTGGGCGTGCACCATGTGAATTGTAACTCTGTTACGTCTGTGGTACTGTATAATCACCTGATCTTATCTGTAACCATGAAATATCTACGTACTAGAGCTATTGAGCTGTGATTCATGTTAGAAACCATGTCTAGGCTACATGCTTATTCTGTTGAGACCCACTGAGGTCATTTCTGCTGTTGAGTTATTTGCTTATATTGCATTTACATACTCAGTCATACACATTCATATGTATATCATATCTAAGTCTCTGTTACCATTTATTGATACATCACATCATTATTTTTGGGTTGATTCTTTTCATGACACTGAGAGCCCGAGAGACTGGAGAGATTGATGACTGAGTGAGGCCGAGGGCCTAATGGTGAGGATGTTTATGGGATCGGGTTGCACGCCGCAGCAGGCCATATTGGCTTTATATATATTGATTTATGATGGGATTGGGATGCACGCCGCAGCATGTTTTTATTGATTTATGCCATGATTGGCTTGATATAGCGCTTGGGATGAAGGAACCCCTCAGGAGTCTTTACACACCCTCAGTGAGCGCAGGTACCTACTGAGTGCGAGTACCGAGCGATTGGGAGGATGTGACTGTGAGGACTGAGTGATGGGGAGGATTGAGTGAATTAATACTCTGAGAGTATGCATATGATTTTATCACTGAGATACATTGCATTGACATGCACACATGGCTTACAGGCATAGAGATATATTGTCCTCATATTGTACGGTATCACGTCATTCATTACTTCTCACACATATTGGCATATGGGCATAGTGATGCATTTTCCACTGGCTATCTGGAAAGGAAATAAAACATCTTATTTATTGTGGAAAGGATTTTTGGGAAAATTATTGTTTTCAAACTCACTCATATTTTTGGCAACTTTTGCAAACGACTTGGATTTTCAGTGATACACTTGAAAGGCAGAACTATTTTCAGAAATCATAATTAAGTTGAGCATTTTATCTTTGAGTTACTTCTTTTATTACTTGCTTTATGTTGTTATGAACTGGGTGTGTTGTTGTTGTTGTATGTTGTTATGAATTGTTGTTGGTTATTGGAGTTGGACTCTGACCTTGGTACAAGCTCGTCACTACTTTCAACCTAAGGTTAGGTTTGTTACTTATTGAGTACATGGGGTCGGTTGTACTCATACTACACTTCTGTACCTTGCGTGCAGATATTGGATGTTGATGTTGCTGTGATCGACGGGAGCTGGATTTGAAGATGTAGTTGTGTTCCGGTCATAGCTGCCTCTTGTTCATGGTAGCCTTAGATTTATAAAAATCTGTTTATGTACATTTCGAACAGTTGATGTATTTATTTCATACCAGCTTATAAATTCTAATCTTAGAAGCTCATGATTTGTACTACCAGTCCTTGGGGAGTGTATTAGAGTCAATTATATATTAATGGAATTGGATAGTTATTAATTGGCTTACCTGACAGGTTGGGTTAGGTGCCATTACGACTAGGTGTATTTTGGGTCATGACAAGTTAGTATCAGAGCTCTAGGTTCATAGGTTCTACAAGTCATGAGCAAGTGTCTAGTAGAGTCTTGCGGATCAGTATGATGACGTCCATACTTATCTTCGAGAGGCTACAGGACATTTAGGATAATTTCCCATCCTTCTTTCCTTATCGTGTGGAATTGATTCAGCTTGAAACATAATTCTTTGAATTCCTTCCACACATTTGTGTGTGCATGTGAGTGCTCGATATTAGCTGTACATCGTCGGCTTGTGATTCCATGAACGAGGTTCGAGATGTGTATTCCGTGTTTTGGTGATTGGCTAGTCTGGAGGACTTGAGGCTAGGTTTAGACTGCAACTTAGGCTTGGTAGTTTCAGCTGTGTGAACTTAGGCTCTGGTAGTATCCCTATGAGTGGAATTTATGGCTCGATGAGAGGTTGAACTATGTGATGAGTATGATGTGAATGCGTGATGTGTTCAGATGGGTTGAATGAGATAAATAAAGTTTACTTGTGACTCAAGAGTTTGCTATTGGATACTTGATTCTTGTTTTGATGCGACATACGGTCTTGAGTTGTGAGTGTGTTGAGGGATCTGTCATGCTGTTTAATTGTAGAGCGAAGTAAATTTTTATGTAGAACACCCTCAATCCTCCTCGCAATTTCCACTACTTGCTGAAATGGAGTATCAGTTTGCAACTCTCTAGCCATACATATTTTAAGATCATAATTGAGCCCCTCAATGAATATGCGGACTCGCTCTCTGACTGTAGGAACCAAGATAGGTGCATGACGGGCTAAATCACTGAACCTGATGGCATATTCTGACACTGTCATAGTGCCCTGACGCAACCGTTCAAACTCTGTGCGCCACGCATCTCAGAGAGTCTGGGGAAAAAACTCTTTCAAAAATATTTTCCGAAAATTGAGCCCAAGTTGGTGGTATTGCATCGGCTGGTCTACCTTCTTCATAAACTTGCCATCACTGATATGCTGTGCCTGACAGCTGAAATGTATTAAAGGTAACTCTGCTCACTTCTACAATACCCGTGGTGCGGAGAATACGGTGACGCTTTTCTAGAAATCCTTGGGCATCCTGTGAAGTTGTGCCACTGAACGTAGGTGGATTATACCTCTTAAACCTCTCGAGTCTCTTTTGTTCTTCTTCTGTTGCCTCTAGCCTGACCTCAGGCTGAACCGAAATAACAAGTTGTATCGGTACTACATCGGGAACCTGACCAATGGGAACTCGCTGCTCTGGAGTACGGGCGGTAGGAGTCTGAGTTACTCCCCCAATCTATGAAATATTTAGTGCAATAGAGATTAATCCCGCCTGAGTTAATGTACCAAACATATTCAAGAACTGTGCTAAAGTCTCCTGAAGTCCGGGGGTAATAACAGGGGCTTCCGGTACCTGTTCCCCAACTAGAGCTACTGGCTACTCCTCAACTGCTGCTCTGACAGGTGATCTAGAACGCGGCACGTGCCCTTCCTCGGCCTCTACCTCTTGCGGCCCTAGCAGTATGCTTGGGTGCCTGCTCAGCTGACCCGATAGTACGTGTCCTCACCATATGTGAAAGAATAGAGATACAAAGGCTCAAATTCCACAATCAAAAAATTTGCACGGTAGGAATGAAAGAAGTGGAAATTTCCTAACAGTTTTGTAGCCTCTCGAAGATAAGTACAGACGTCTCTGTACTGATCCGCAATACTTTACTAGACTCGTTCTTGACTGGTAGAACCTATGAACCTAGAGCTCTGATACCAACTTGTCACAGCCCAAAATCCCGCCACAGGCGTCGTGATGGCACTTAGTCTCTAAGACCAGGTAAGCCGATTATAATAACAATTCAAGCCATTTTGTTTTTAATATAATCCAACGGCAAAAATAATTACAAATATAACAACCTCCCATGACTGGTAATACTGAGTCACGAACTCTAACTGAATACATGAAATAATCTCAAGGATCGAATACTCAATACTGTTTGATTAATAATTAATAGTACAATAAAATAGAAAGACTTCAAGGGACTGCGACGACCAAGTAACTCTACTTTGAACCCTTGCGATCACACTTTAACTCTGTCCGAGTCCGATAGCTCCAATACCTGGCTCTGTAGAAAAATATGCAGAAGTATAGTATGAGTACACCACGGTCGGTACCCAGTAAGTATCAAGACTAACCTCAGTGGAGTAGTGACGAGGTACAGTCGAGACACTCACTAGTCTAATAACCTGTGCAATATAGTATACAAAAATAATAGGAAACAAATAACAATGATGGCAACAATAATCAACCAGTGATATACACAGCAGGGCGACAAGAACACCATAAATATTACGCAACAAATAATAAATACAAGTACAACCAATTAATCAAGTCCTTCTAATATAAATCTTTTCGCCTATATGTTTTTCAAATATAAATCTTCAGGATATAATACTTTCAAATAAATCTCTTTCAAATATAATTCCTTCAAATAAATATTTTTCAAATAAAATTCTTTCAACTAAATCTCTTTCGAATAAAAGTCACCCTGTGATACAGCATTTCAAAATCATAAAATACGGGTCTCAGCACACTTTTATATTTCTATGGCACCTCGTGCCAATTTCTCTATCACAACCGCATGGACAACTCACGTGCCAAATAGCATCATCATTTAACCACGGCACTTCGTGCCCACATTTCATATCACAACTGCACGGACAATTCACGTGCCAATATCATCATTATTTACTCACGGCAGCTAGTGCCCACATTTTATATCATAACTGTACTGACAGTTCACGTGCCAATATCATCATTATTTACTCACGGCACCTCGTGCCCACATTTCATTTCATAATCCGCCTGGCAATAACCACAGGTTCCCAATTTCAACATAGGTCAGACTATTATCAATTTACCAACAACAAGACAAATTGCACAAGTTATAAAAATGAACACAAGGAAAATCATAACATCACATGAAAATTACCAACGTAATAACCCCATATCATCACATATCATCCCTGACAATAGCCACCCTTATCCCTCCTATAGTCACCCTTATCATCTTATAATAGCCTCATTTATCCCTCCGCCCTAACAATATCAATAGCCACCCTTATCGCTCCTATAGCCACCCTTATCTCTCCTATAGCCACCCTTATCGCTCCGCCCAGACAATATCCTAACACACATAACAGCAGTGAAATGCCACCCTTATACCCACATAATATCAACAGTGAAATGCCACCCTTATATCCTCAAAATAATAACTCAAATAACATAACAATTTACATGGAATATTATCATGGCAACATAACAAAATTAATTCATATCGCAATTTGCCCAATGGCCACAACCAATTTCAAAGATATAATAAAATTAATTAATTTTACAACAAATAGCTCAAGGCTCCACACAATGTGTATAAAACCTCAAAACAACAACAGAGATGGAAAATACTCAATATAGGGCAACGCCTTCATTAATCCAAATTCTTGATAATTATATAACGCCTCGGTTTAAACTTATTTCATTAATTATTTGCAGATGAAAAATTCATAATATAATTATTTCCAGAAAATATCAAATCACCAAACTCACGAAATTCACATAAATATACAAGCAATAACCACATCAAATTGTCATATAAAAATAAATTCAACAAATACGAATTGAGACATGGCAAATAGATGATTTAATAAATGCCAATAATTATTCAATTTACTACACAATATGCCTAAGACTTTAACCCAATTAATTTTGCACATATAAGCCCGAGTACGTACTCGTCACCTCGCGTACACGGCTTTTCACATTTCACAAATGGCACATAAGACTCGACGCCTAAGGGGTAATTCTCCCACTTAAGGTCAGGCAAGATACTTACCTTTTTGAAGTTATGTCGATATTCCAAAATTGCCTTCTTTCTTGAATTGACCTCCGGACATCTTAAATCTATCCAAATTAATTGTATAACTTCATTAAAATTCATCGAAAATAATTACGGATAATAAAACGTCGACTTAAAATTTCATTCTAAGAAGTCAACCAAAGTCAACACGGGGCCCGCCTCTCGGAACCTAACAGAATTTTTACGAAATCCGAACACCCATTCCAATATGAGTTCAATCATACCAAATTCCGATAACAAATCATCCTCCAAATTTTGAATTTTTCATTTTTATTAAATTTCTATAATTTTACCTAAATTTTCATCTCAAAATACTAATTAAATAATGAAAATAATGATATATTCATGTATATTAACCAAATTCGAGTTAGAATCACTTACCCCGATGATTTTCTTGAACATCGCACGAACAATCGCCACAAGCCGAGCTCCCAAAGTCCAAAAATAAAAAATGAGATGAAATCCCCATTCATATAGTACAAAATCAGACCCCATTGTGTTGACCCCACATTTATTTGTGCGGTCGCACATCCCCGATGCTGCGGTCGCACTCAAAATTGTGTGGCCGCACTTCTGTAACTCTGCACTACTAGGTTTCAGTAAATTGACCATAACTTTCTCTACAAATGTCAAAATGATAATTGTTTTGCCTTTCTCAAAACTAGATATAAAGGGCTACAACTTTCGTTTTTGAATTATCTCCAAATTCCTTGTAGATTAAAATATATAAGCCTCCGAAGTCAGAATATCGAACCTGCAGAACTCCCCTGGAGTGCGGCCGCGAGCAAAATTGTGCGGGCGCGGAAAGAATTGTGCGGTCGCCGGCAGAATTGTGCGGTCCACACTTTTTCTCTGCGGTCCGCACTTTTTCCCTTGCCTCAACACTCAAAAATGTGCCCCCGCACTTCCAAAAGTTTCAGAACAACATCAGAGTGCCGAAATGCCCAAACTCGCTCAAACCCACCCCGAAACTCATTCGAGCCACTCGGAACCCTGTATGAATGTACCAACAAGTCCTATAACACGATACAAACTTAATCGGGCCTATTAAAACTAAGAAAATTCCAACTTCTACGATCGATGCCGAAACCTATCAAATCAAGTCTGATTGACCTCAAATTTTGTACACAAGTCATAAATGACATAATGGAGGTATGCAAATTTTCAGAATCGGATTCCACCCCCGATATCAAAAAGTCAACTTTCCGGTCAAACTTCCAAACTTAAATTTCTATTTAAGCCATTTCAAGCCTAAATTTAACTACGGACTTCCAAATAATTTTTCGGACACTCTCCTAAGTCCAAAATCACCATACGGAACTGTTGGAATCATTAAAATTCTGTTCCTGAGTTGTTTGCTCAAAAGTCAACTCTTCGGTCAACTCTTTTCTTTTAAGCTTCTTAAATAAGAATTGTCCTTTCAATTTAATCCCGAATCATCCGAAAATCAAACTCGACCACACACGCAAATAATAATATACATCACAAAGCTACCTGTGACCTTAAGTCGCTGAACAAGACGCTAATTATTAGAACGACAAGTCGGGTCGTTACAAAAACTAAAATGCGGTCATTAACCCATATAGTAGGGGGGAAAGAGAGATAATATTGGGTTTGATGGTCCATCATTTGCTATTCTTACTCCTACTCCGATGACTACACAAGGGAGCATTGATGAAAGTTTCTCCATTGATATTGAAGGAAATGTTGAAGAAGAGCTTGGTAGAGAGAAAAAGAATAAGAAGCTTAGTTGGCAATTGCAATTTTCATTTGCACTGGTAAAAAATAAAAGGCAACATCAATGGCGCATAATGAGAATATTGCTGTGTATATGAGCTGGATAAAATCAAAATATACTCGTAAATATATTTTTATTATGCCAAAAATGATGAAAAGTTATTGAAGAAATTCATTGAGTGGTTGGGCAAGGAGAAAAGGAAAGGTCACAGAAAATGTAAGTCCCTAAATGTATTCATTATTTCTAAAATTGTTACTTTTGCTTACATTATGTCTTGAACTTTCTACTGCTAATTAGGAATTCAAGACTAATTGCTAGTCGTGAACTTAAAAGCTGCCAATTAAGAATTGAGGACTAATTGTCCTGATTTTTGAGTTTCTAACTTTAAGTTTAGGACTAACTGTCATGAACTTAAAAGCTGCTAATTAGGAATTGAGGACTAACTGTCCTGAATTTTTGAGCTTCTACCTTTGATATTATTTTTAATTTTTCAGGGGAGAAACTTATATTTATACTGAGGATAATGATGTGAGAAAGAATCCATACAAATTGTACACTCAGAAAATCAGTAGCAAAATGTTCTTCCTTGAGCTTTCAAACAGTAGATATGTACTGGATGATAAGGTTTGATAATTTACAAGGTAATTTCTTCTTCTTCTTCTTTTGTTTTTTTAATTATTTATGACTGATGGAGTTTTTTTATTTTTTATTTTTTTTATGAAGCATATTGAAATTGCCTTATATTATTTGAGAAAGAAGGAATACTACCACCCTCGTGCCCATCCATTTCGTTGCGACTACAGATATAGTTTTCGATAACTCTATGATTCTTGTGTATGAGAATGTCAATGAAGATGCTTCATATGAGTTCTGGTGTGGTGAAAATCAACTCTATCTCACATTGTATGTGAGGGGGGACAATTAGAGATGAGGAATTACATAGTCAAAGGTTGATAAAAAAAATCCATGTCGACTACCTTTAGAAAACAGTGATGATGTGACACATTTTCTTTTGGGGTTATTGGACTTGAATGAGAAAAAAGCTGATGTGTATGACTTCATATATCGTGAACCATATGAGGCTGGATTGATACACATTGAAATGTATGCACACATGATCCCCCACCTGCTTAAGTTTTCATTGTTTGAGAAACATCATAAGTCGTTTGGAAATGCATTTAATAAATTTGATATTCAGTGGCAAAGAACACCGACACAAACTGGATTGTAAGTGTTGTCATTTACAGTATAATTTATATGTACTTTAAATTTATTTATTAAAGATATTGTTTCATTGACTCCCTGTCTTATTATCTTTTTAGGACTGATTGTGGTGCATTCCTAATCAAATATGTTAAGTTGTTGATGATGGGGGAAAGATGTTGACAAATTCCAACCTAAAGACATATCAAACTTCAGAAAATAACTTGCAGCAAACCTTTGGGAACATGGAGAGTGGAAAAAAAATTAGTTATGAAATGCCATCGAAAAAAGTCGGTGATGACTATGATACTGAAAATAAAACTTCTTGTCCGAAGGAGCTGTAGTGTAATAGTATAGAAAGTCAGCTGACTTTATTGATTCTAATAGGATGTTAATGACAATTAGAATATCGCAGAAAGCATTTTTGTCCCGAATTCTGGCTCATGAGTCATGAAGTTCAATGTTGTTGTTCAAATATTCAAGACAGTGTCTTGAATTTCAGTAGCAGTGCTAAATTTTATTTCATATATATCATTTTTCCTACAAATGTGCATCAAGAAAATGATATGTTAACTAATGATAGTTCAAGTTTTTTATCTTTTTATAACGTCAGTATGACTTTTTTTTCCTATTAGATTGTCATGAACTTCAGGACATAGTGTTTCAAAATGTCCTAATTTATTGAAGTATTAAACTGATTTCGGGTCATATATTTTTGAAACGTCCTGATCTTTTGAGTGAATGCTAAGGGATTTGCTACTATCAAGATATTTTTCAGCTGATAACCAACATGAAATACATAATGTGGAGACTCTACTCCATATTTACCGTCTAACTTTCTCTCCAGTGAGAATTTTCAATTCGAGTTTTTAACTTCTATGCATTGGTAATTTTCAGAAGTTAAGGATATTTCAAAAAAAATTGTTTTGAAGTTTACTTGTTTCGCTTTCATCTGCTTCGAGAGTACAAGTAGATTTTGTAATGCTTTATGTTAACCATATTCACTAATATGCAAAGTTCAATGTTGTTGTTCAAATATTCAAGACAGTGTCTTGAATTTCAGTAACAGTGCTAAATTTTATTTCATATATATCATTTTTCCTACAAATGTGCATCAAGAAGATGATATGTTAACTAATGATAGTTCAAGTTTTTTGTCTTTTTATAATGTCAGTATGACTTTTTTTTTTCTATTAGATTGTCATGAACTTCAGGACATAGTGTTTCAAAATGTCCTAATTTATTGAAGTATTAAACTGATTTCGGGTCATATATTTTTGAAACGTCCTGATCTTTTGAGTGAATGCTAAGGGATTTGCTACTATCAAGACATTTTTCAGCTGATAACCAACATGAAATACATAATGTGGAGACTCTACTCCATATTTACCGTCTAACTTTCTCTCCGGTGAGAATTTTCAATTCGAGTTTTTAACTTCTATGCATTGATAATTTTCAGAAGTTAAGGATATTTCAAAAAAAATTGTTTTGAAGTTTACTTGTTTCGCTTTCATCTGTTTCGAGAGTACAAGTAGATTTTGTAATGCTTTATGTTAACCATATTCACTAATATGCAAGGTAATTATGCCGAGACAAATAGTGTGATCACACGAAGCAAAGGGACAAAACTAAAAGCTCGAAATCAAACAATATACTCATATCAGGATATTTCAAATGATTATGTCCCGAATATTAATTGTGTACTTTGAAAATTCAGGACATTTTCAGATAACCATTTGCTAAAGTTTACTTGTTGAAATAAAAACAATCTAAACGAATCCAATTTATAACAAAAACTACAAATATTAGTATAAGATAAGTGTATATATCTATAATTCTCTATGCTTCCTTGAAAATACGTGTATTATTGGGCCTATTCCATCCTCAATGTGTGCTAATTAACTTATAAGCCAGTTTATACTCTACGAGGGGAGGGGGAGAGCACAGAAAATATGGGGATATGGGGAAGGGAAGGGGGTGAGGAGAGTAACATAAAAAAATATTTTCCTAAAAAATATTTTCCTACATTTTTCAAAAAAATATTTTTTACATTTTTCAAAAAAATATTTTTCATGAAAAATATTTTCTTTCGTACCAAACAAACCCTAAAATTTAAGTTTTGATATCATTCGTTTTTCATTAACTAGAACACAAAGTTATTATTATACTTGTTGCTAGTGTTATTTTTATTGTTATAATCGTGATCGTGATGGTAGTGGCAGCTTCCGTCGTCATCAACAATATTTTTATTTTCTGTGTTAAATTTAAGTATCCAACAACAGTGAAATTGATAGACATTTTTTTAAAGTTTTAGTATTAATATCCTAACTAATGCATATAATTTTAATTTTTTCCTATTTATTCATGATCCATTGCTTAGATAAATAAAATTAGAACTTAATTTGAAACTAATTGGCAAGAGAGGGATGCGCTAGCTAATTTGGAAGTATGCATCTAATGGAGATTTTTATCTAAAACTGGGGGATTCATCTAAATATGATGGCATACGCTAAACAAGAAATACTCTAACAAAAATTAATATTAAACAGTTTGGGATCCTTCTTCCTTCAGTATAAAATTGAAGTAAAATATTTCTTGTTGAACAAGTAATGCAAAATACCAAAATTGACTTCCAAAAGAAGACTAGTGATATAATTTGTACGAAATAAAAGGTATTGGCAACATCACTACTTCTATTTAGAATTCGAGAATACTGTTTTATTCAGATCTTCTCATGGATATGCATTATTTACTCAAAACGCCTCATATAAAACATTCCAACTTTTTGCTAGTCAAAAGTCACTTTTCGATATGTTTGACTTTATTTATTTACCAGATATAATTTTTATCATTTTAAATGATTCAACAGTAATATAAATTTTAAATTATTTTGAATTAAGTTATCATGACGGGTATAACTAGTTTTAAAATTTAAGTTATCTGGACTTCAGTTTTCACAAAGGAGATAAGGTATTTAAATTGAAACAGAACAATTATCTCGTGACATATATGACAAAATAATCAATAGTTTTTAAAATTGAAATTATTTTAAATTAAGTTTCCATACAGGTACTTAAGTTGAGACAGAACAATTATTTTTGAAAAAGAAAACAATTATGTTGTGACATTAACAACAAAACTGTTATTGCCGTAACGTTTTTCGTGAAAACATTCACTCATTATTCACCGTCATATTGTGTTTGAAATGAAAAAGTACTGCATTTGTTTATATTGTTTGGTCAAACTTTTAAGAAAAAAATAATCGTTTTTGAATAGTATCATAAGTTATTTTTTAGAAGCTGAAAAGTAGTTTTTTTTCACAAGCACTTTTGAAATCTTAATCAAGCATAAATTAATGCTCTAATAGAGTATTTTTCGAATTACAATAACAACAACAATTCAGTGAAATCCCACAAGTGGATTTTTGGAAGGGTATTGAGTACGTAGACCTTACCCCTGCCCAAGAGAGTAGAGATATTATTTTCGAAAAACTTTCGGCTCAAAAAAACGAAAAGAGACAAATGTAATTTTAACATAGTTGTTACTCATCCTACTAAACGATACTAACAAAGAAAACAATCTCATTCAATATATCGAGTTGATTGTGTAGGGATCCTAGAAATTTCGTAAGCTTTAAGCTTTTAAAGTGCGTAAACGAATATAAAGTATATCATTTTGCATGTCAACAACAGCTAACAATAAAAACAATATCTTTGTCAATTGTGCCTTTGGTTATAATGCTCGAAAAAACTCCAAAGGTAGTAATTGACTAATTGCAAGTAAAGGGTAGTAAGATTAGTATTTTCAAAAAGTACTAATCAATTGCACTAATCGTGTGATAATAAATTGACAAGCAATATTTAATTATTGATCAGTCACTAAATAGTGTCTCCAACTAGGAAAAAAATATGATATTAAGCCAAAAGCTCCTCGAGTTCATGTTTGTCAAGTACAATTGCACGCTGAATCAAGTTCCAATCACAAGATAGCAACAATAAAGGTTTACTTTTACCAAAGGTATATGGAATTAAATTTATTTATTTATTTTGCAATATTCATGATCTAAATAATTAATTTTTTTCACTTATATCACACGATAAATAACCTGTGGACAAAGTGGGGGTGAGGAAATGGAAAATAGATTTCAATTTCAATAAAGACAAAAAATGTTAGGTAATTTTATTCAATCTAAGACTCGATACCTATGCAATTGAGAATAGCAAATACCTCGTGAAATAGTCTGACCCCGAACATTATTATTGCCTTAAAAAATGGTAAAGATATCTCATTCCCTTTAAAATAATTTACTCTCTTTTGTTTTCTTTTCTTAATAAAAAAAATCACCCACGTGCTTTTTTTCCCCTCTCCAAAATCACCAAAAGGTACTTCTAAAAAATTACTACTCCTACCAATTACCAAAGAAGAAAAACAAAAGAAATAACGCTTCTTCTCCCAAAACCGGACGTTATTTCTCAAACATTAATTGAACCAATTATTGAAACCTCGCCAAATTAGTAAAGAAATCGAAGTCCATTATAAAAGTAAAAGGCCAAAAGGAAGCAAAGAAAAGAAATATAGAAAGTCTCAACCGAAACAAAAAACAATTTTAAAAGGAAATTTGAGAAATACAAATAGTATAAAAAAAAAAATTGAGTTGAGAGTCCTACATAGAGATTACACGCGGACGCTTATATTGGTTCTTGAAAGTGTCATATTCTCCACTTTCCTTGGGGGGAAAAGGTAAAGAAGAAGAAGAAGAAGAAGAAGAAGAGAGTTTCACTGATGTTCTACTGCTTCTACACTTCTATTTCCAGTGAATATTATGCCCAATTTTTTCCAATTCTCTCTTCTTCTTCTTCTTTTGTTCTATTTTATTTTGTTTGTCAAAGAGTAAGCAGAACAGAAACAAGAAAAAGAGACAGAAAGGAGATTATATGTCGTTTGTGATCACAACAGGTGTAACTGATCTGGCTAGAACAGCTTCAGAGCAACTCTGGCCCTTTTCTCATTCCCTTTTATTCTCTGTTTTCTTTGTTAAATTTTGGAGGCAAGAAAAGTGTCTCTCACCTTCTTCCATGCCAGAAAGGTATGATCTTTATTCTTTAAATCTTTCAATTTTTGCATGTTTCATATAAACTGTTATGTGTGATGAGAAATAGAAAATCTATTTTTTTTTTCTATTGTATGATTTACATGATTTGTTGTACTACTTGTCAAGAAAAAAAGATTTTACATGATTTCTTGTGACATTGGCATTTATGGGTTTATGGGGTTTACAGGGGTTTTTGTGTTTTATATGTGCAGGACTTGTTTTGGGGCTTTTCATGTAAAAAGCTTCTGCTTTTCTAATTTGGCTACAGAATTTCTGGGATTTTCTTGGGACTGACGATTTACTAGAGATTTAATTCTTTAGGGGGGTTAAGGGTTTATCTATTTCCCAAATTTCTCAACAAATGCCCTGCCTTCCCCAAGAATTGTTTGATATGATGTCTAATAAGGAGAGGGTAAATGATGGTTGCATGGGTTCAGTGAGAAAAGTTCGGATCATTTATGATGATCCTGATGCTACTGAATCTGATAGTGAGAATGATCATAATATTCGTAATGTTGTTAGAATCAAGCGTGTCGTTAAGGAAGTGAACATTTCTAGTGCTTCATTGGAGAAAGACTTTGAAAAATGTTCGGTCAAAAGCTCCAAGAAGAGTCTTGAAAATAAGAGGGCGCAGATAAAATCGTCATCATTGCCTAAAGGAGTTAGGATGAGGAAATGGGGAAAGTATGCAGCGGAGATCAGAGACCCCTCACAAGGGAAAAGAATATGGCTTGGGACTTTTGACACTGTCAAAGCGGCTGCAGAAGCATATGATGCAAAGAAGGCTGAGTTTGATCGAAGGATTTTGTCCGAAATTGGTAAGAATTTGAGTTCCCCTCGAGCTCCCCCTGACTGTTCTATGGCTTGTTCCTCTCATCTTACAAACAGGATCAGTAGTTTGTACTCGCATCCATCCCCGTCTTCGGTGCTAGATGTACCAACATCATCAGCTGCCGCAGCAGTTGAGTGCATTGACATTCCAATGAAAGATACGAATCCAATGCCAGTACTCGAGGTAGAGCAACCAGCTTCAGAAATGTTGGAAAAGCAATTGTTACTGCCGCCTTCAGGTTGTCAAGATTTTAACCCGAGATTTGAGGATCAAATGCTATATGAAGATCCTTTGATAGTACAAGGCACCATAAGCAATAGCCTTGTGGAGATGACCGAATTCAGTATCACGAAGAAAACAAAAGCCCGACAACCAACCATAGAAATTTGTCAAAAGTCTACAAAGGGAATTGAGGACCGTCATGTGAACTGCACTGACCAATCAATCACGTCTCCTTCTATTAGTGCAGAGCTTAACATGATGAACTTCGAAGAAACTGCAGTTTCGGGGAATAACTTGAAACTTCTAGGCTTAGACGAGAATGTTCTATTTGGTAAGGATTTTACACAAACTTTTGATCCATATACAGATTTTATAGGTTTGGACACCAATTTTCTCTGCTGTGATGGTATGGAGGAATTTGTTTATGGCGTGAACGAAGATTTCAGAGATAATGTTGGAGCTAAATCGCCAAAATTGGATGAAGTTGAGCTTAAATGGTTAGACGAGGTGTTGATACAAGATCAATCAGTTTCGTAAGTACGAGTAAGTTAAAAGAGTGTTATAAAGTTGAAATTGTGGGCAATGAGAGATAGTTCTTGGGAATTTTGTTTTTGCTTCGAAGTTCTTCCCAGGATTTTTGACTCTAATCCATCACTAATGAGGTAAAGAAAAGAAAAAAAGAAGAAGAGGAACTTGTAGAATAGATGATATTCTATTTTTTGTTAGCTATTACTATTAATATTAGCTCAATTGTGCCAAAGATATAATCTGTGTATTCAAGATATGCTCCATATTGCACTTTTGTTGTTGCTACTTGATTTTATGTGGAGAATCTAGAAGGTGAAAGGTAGAGGTTTTTTTTGTCTTTTTTTTTTCCTTCTGTCTTTGATTAGAGGGGACCTTTTCCCCTTTCTCATGCTTCCAGTTGTGGGTGGTGGAAGTTGTGGTACAACAGGAATTAAATTACTTTGATGCTATGAATATTTTCTGAAAATGATGGATATCTGCCATTTTACAAAGGAAATGAACAAGTAGAAATATCAAAAGAGGGAAAGAATCAGTTAGTGGAGGATGCCAATGGCTCCTTTTGCATTCAGAGAAAGGTCGTTTTACTCTCTCCAATTCGTAACTGTTGTTAAAAGCACATAACAAAATCGTATTTCAAATATAAGGATTCAATTTTTAAAAAATTTAAATGGGTATTAAGGAATAGCCAAGCATAACTGCTATGTCCAGTAAACAATTTCAGAATTTCCAATTCATAATGTAGTTGACTGGTGAAGTAACAGGAACTAATTATTGATAATGACAAAAAATTAGTTAACATGTATGAGATATCTTTGACACGAAAATATTCGACCATATTTTTTAAATGTCACCTTTTCCCGTACCTTCCCTTTAAATTTGAGGTTTTTCAAACGTTCTTCAAAAGTTATCTAGCTGGTTAAATTTGATATGGACAGGGAGCCAATTACGTGTTGCCATCACATTAAAAAAGGGACCACATAAATTTTCGTCGAGGATAATTTTAGACCAGAAGATAACATTGTATATATTTTTGGACTTATAGGTATACGAAGCGTAAAAGTAAATCATTTTCCAAAAGATAGGAGTATTTTTAGCCCTTTTCAAAAGTTTGCCATCCAAAGCTGTATAGTTTATTCGCAAGCACAATTATTAGTGTCGCTGTAAAAGGCCAAGAGTATTCCAACCTTTTGGAAACATTGACTTCAATTTTCTGTTGGCTTTTACATAATAAGTAGTGTATTTTCGCCTTAAATCACTCGATTCCCTTTCTAATTCTCTTTACTAAGATGCGTAATGCTGTAGGACTGACAGTTTCAAAAGTTCAAGTTCCGCTTTTAAATAATCCAAGATTCAAAATTAGGCACAAGTTCAAAATTCGCAGCTTTTTAGATTTCAGTTGGTTTACACGTTTCAAATGTTCCAGCTCTTTTAAACTGGCAGTTGACTTGATATTTGAACGCAACATAAACGTTCAAATCTCTCTTTTTAAGGTTGCATGTACTTATTCACTGGTTACAATGAATAATCCATTCTTTGTCGGGATGCAAAACCGTTTGTTTCAGGCAAAGCTGCACTGTCATCACTATAATCACATAGGAAACACGTTAATTAACACTAATATGAAAACTCGGAGTCTCAAATGCTTTGACTAACCAGTATCCGTTACTTCCCAAGAGAACAGCTTCCCACTGTTCTTGTTGCTCGTTATCTTAGGGAATTGATCACCAACACTTTTCTCATGGCCTGGCATCAAATACGAAGTTGTAGTTTGTTTCACCTGACAGTCCTTTGACGACATTTTGAGTGGTCTGCGCATACTATCAACAACAACTCCCACCAGCCATCCACACTCTGGAAATTTTTTCTTTCACTGCTGCTATTGTCAACAAATCAACATTCCGTGGCCCGTGCCGAACTATTTACCGGGACAAAACACCACGATACAGTTATTTAATGGAAGATTATTTTATGACCCTGATGCATATCGCAGCATTATCTTACTGACCATGGGATCGGTGATCAATGCTCTTGCAACCCTGCGCCACCACATAAGGGACATCGAGACGTGTATTCAGAGCAGAACCTTAAGGGACAATCATTTGTATTTCCTGATCATCAGAACAGAGACAGCATATAAAAAGTTCTTTGAACCACAAGTC
Source organism: Nicotiana tabacum (assembly GCF_000715075.1). NCBI lineage: Eukaryota > Viridiplantae > Streptophyta > Magnoliopsida > Solanales > Solanaceae > Nicotiana > Nicotiana tabacum. The sequence continues at coordinate 12,273,564 of NC_134083.1, read as the reverse complement.
ATGATTTTCTTTCCTATCAATTATGTACTGAACAAAAGCTGATTCCCTCATTCATAAACCTTGCCATATGAAACAAAATCCGTTCAAAATCCACGATTAGATGAATCACAAGATTGTGCACTAGGTTAAGAGGTCTCCACTCCTCGCAAATCCTTTCATCCAACTTCCCATGTTCCTCCTTGTACTTATGTTCCTTCTGTTTGCACCAGGATCTTATATGCACCGCATCTGAAAAGCTTATCGTTACAGATTCCTTATGCTGAATGAATGCATGAAGCTGCTTTTCAAAGTCAAGCACCAGTGCAGTATAACATCATGCAAGGTCGCCCTGCCACATGGTATTTCAAGCTACTACGAAGAAGAAGTTGGACGGGAAGGAATGGTCAAGTCTCACTGCCTCCATCAGTAAAAGCCAATTCACACACTAGAGCAAGATGATCACTTCCCCATTTCTGCAGGAAAAAGAAAGTTAAATATAGTACGATACTTAGTTATGCATTAAAAAAATTGGAGAATTTAATCTTAGCAAAAATCAGTACTTTTGGCATGTTTACGTTATCCCATATTTTATTTTTTTACATGAAATCCTTAAAATGGGATATCAGCGAAATTATAACCCTCTCACTTCCAACAAAGTATGATATTATAAAAGAGTGAAGGGAAAAGGAAGACTACTTCGGATATGGCCTTACAACCTTACTAGTATTTAACGAAATCAGTCGTGGGAGATAATATCCCCTGACCAGACATTTTCTTCCCTGAACGTCGCACTAATTTTGAAGTGGCACAAACATGTAAGAGGTCCCTGCCAATGTACAGGCTATATTATCAGCTATAATGAACTCATTAATTCATTTCTTCTGCAGACACTGCTATAAAATCAAGTTGTTATTCTCCAGTAAAAGGAACTCTCACTAAAATTTTACCGGTGTTGGTTAGTCACTCAAATTAGTAAATTGGTTACATCGATGAACCAAGATTAAATGCAAACTAGCGGAATGCCATCTAAATAATTGATGCAGCTTGTGCATGGCCGACACAGACGGTTCATCAAGGTGATTATAGGAAAAAAGGTGACTTCTATAATTAAAAAAAAAAAAAACGAGGGAAAAATGGTGGTTTCATCCCCATCTTCCAAGTTCAGCTATAGGATATTTTTAGCATTGCTGTAACTTCTCAGAATGCGCCTTCCAACAGAAAAACATTTCTAAGTCATCATTTTTATCATATCCTCTACAGAAACAAAGCACTTAAATGTTTTCCATAGTAGCCATAGCTTAATATACCTTACTAGGAAGCCCTCTTGTTCTCCTTAAAATATCAATAGGTAAGGTATCAAGAACTCTTACTGGAACAAACTCTGTTGTGTGCCTGTAGAACCTCACAATGTTTAAAAAGAAAAAAAATACCATTGACATATGAAAGAAATTCTCAATTTCAGGTAAGTTTATCCACTGCTCCTTTAAAGTAAAGAGTACCATATATAGTCAACAGTCCCCATAAACTTGGAGTGATATGATGTCACCAAGGGTTCTCCAGAGTTGTCCCTGGTTCCAGAGCTTCCCTAAACATTAAAAATACGAAGACATCACCTACAAGCAACATGGGACTAAAGCTCTAAAAACCGAAACCTGTTCGCCAAAGGCAAAATAATAAGCAGGTAAGAAAACTTTTGGGAGAGAAAAAGATTAACCCCTACGTTTCGAATTATTTAAGCATTTGGAATTCCAACTTGGGCTCATTTAGAGCATCTATTTGTATTTCTACAGAAAACTGCTAAGATTAAGGGAAAAAACACCACCAATAGTGAAAAGACAACAGAAGTAAGCAAGAGCAGGGAAAAAACAGCCCCGCCCCCACCCCACCCAAAAAAAAAGCACGTGTACAGTGAAAGAAAAAGAGGGGGACAGAAAACAAAAAGAGAAGAATAAGAAGGAAAAGAAGAAAAAAGAGAACATGAAGAATAGTAAGGTAAAGGAAGCTGTCCCCACCATAAATCACAGCCTGAAACTCTTTTGCCCAGCTTTTCTTTTTCATGCTCTTCTTTTTTCCAGCTTTCTTCTCAATTTGTTATGGTTTGCCATTTTCCCCTCCTTTTGACCTTATGATAATTCTCTTTTTTTCCCCTATCCTTTCTTTAATTCAATCTCGAGGGGAAATATACTTTTTTGCTCTAAATTTTAACAGTAATTGATTAAAGAATTTAATCAGAAGAGACTAAGGGAATCCAAGGTATAGGTAATACCCTTTTTCTTTTCTTTTTAAAAAGATTTTAACAAATGAAAATATATGCTACAATCAATTAAATAATTGCAGAGATTCAGTAAAAAAAAATTGAAGCAGGGAAAATTTTGCAAGAAGAGAATATACAGGAACTCCAGCATAGGCACTGCTCAGCTGTAATTGATGTATCAGGTGACTAGCTCCTGTCCCGGTAGCAAGCCTTAGCTCCTCATCACTCCATCTATAAATTAAGCTGTTCAACGTTTATAGGACTTCATTTATGAGCAAGTAATACTCCACAAGTGAAAGATACATTAGCCACTTATTGTTAAAGTTAGAACCATTTGTCATTTGAAATTGGTAAGGCATCAATTAGGTGTGCATAAATTATAGAGAGCACATAAAGAACCTTGACTTGAAGCTTCTATTTTGCGATGGATAGATTTGGCCAGAAATTTGCTTCCGTTCATGCATTTGGATGTCCAACTGTTCCAAATGCCAAGTGATTTAGAGAAAGTAAAATATTTAAATTTGAAGAAGGTAAACCGATGTGCAGAACATAAATATCACAAAGTTCGGTAGCTAGGACTCACCTTACTTGAAGTCAAAAACTGATACATTGCACTCTGAGCAACAATAAACAGAAAATTAGATCTGCAAGATCCAATATAACATTTTCAGAGTAAGTAAATTACCTGGGGCATACTATTAAGATCTCCAGCAAGCACAACTGGTATATCACCCCACTCTAGTGATAGCCTTTGGGCACTCTCAAGAAATAGTCTAACCTATAACATTAACCGACATTATTAAAAAAATTCCCTGATAGAAGTTTTTTGGCTGGATTTTTTTTCATAGTTCAAGATTCACCAACAGGAACATTGTCTATTTCCAATAAGTCTAGGTAAAACTTTGAAGCATTTCAATTTTCAAGTCGACTGGTTATTCCTAGTTCTTTGGAACTTTATCACTACAAAATCACCCTTTGAACCGTATAAGATTTAGTTCAGAAAATTTTAATTTTCACTTGGAAAGTTGAAAAAGTCTAGAAGAACTAGTGTTTAAGCAAAATAAATGAGGCTAGTCCTATGCAAGCCTTAATTAAGAATGCTACAAGAGATGTTATAGGACACACAACCCGTACAATACCTGAACTTCTTTTGAACATAGGTTTATACAAAATGTTTTGCATAAGTACGAGAGGCAGAGAAGGGATGCAGATCGCCTGGGAGGTCTAGATCAAATTGTTGGTCCTGGAACCAAACTCAGTAACATCACTACCCTTTGGCCTTTGTTAAGAAGGCACATGTAAATAGGCATCACGTAAAACTGCTATAAAGGATGTGAAGCTGTTCTAGGAAGGAATTGAAGTTAGACCACACTCAAGCAGAGGGAGATCAATAATGTCATACTTCTCAAAATGGAAAAATTTGCTATTAACTTCCCAAGCATTAAAAGGGAGATAACATTCCGGAAGAAATACCATGCAGCGCTGGCACACAAACAAACCAATTGATCTGTGATGGTTTTTGTTCTTGGCAGGGGGAGTATTTAGGTGTTTTTTTGTTTTTTTTTTTTTTTGGGGGGGGGGGGGGGGATGGAAAATTGGTGCTAAGCAGATGAAAGAAAAAAAAAACTACAGCTAAGTTATAGTCCGTCAAGTCTTTAGTGACAATGGTATTACCATGAAACAATTGAATGTTAGTAGTTGCTGAAAATATTTACCTGCCCCAACTTAATGTCTCCACGGTTAGGGTTGAAGAGTACATGAATATTGCCAACCACAAAGCTTCGTGATGATATACTCCTACACAAAAATATGGACAACCATAACCAAACAGATTAAAAAGAATTTAGGTAAAACTTACACAAAATACTGCAAAAAATGACAATTTTTAAAAGCTCAACATGTTGAGAATAATGAAAAAATAGAGCAAACTTACTCCGAATTTGAAGCACCCATATCCTTACTTGAGTTTTTCACGTTCATCTAAAAAGTATGAAAAGAACTACAGATCAAAATAGGCTCCAGCTGAATATTAGAGTAAAATTAACTCTTTGCGACCATCTTGTAATGTACAGGGGAAACAGAAGGCAGACTTGCATGGAAATCAAAGAAGTATCGTATAACGTCCATCTCTAGCACAGACTCTAACAAATGACGAACCCATCTGTCCCTTTATTCATAACATATGCAGCTTGGGTAGAGTGCATGTATGCCATAACACCACACTTCTATTCTTTCGCCAGGATGGGGCTTTTTGGTGGAGGGTTGACTAAAGGAGCTAGACAATAGACTTAACTCCGAGATTAAAAAGCCTCTTTTTTAATAATTAAGACATCTGATATCATGGAAGCTGAACACGAAGTTGTGTCAAAGAGATGGTAAATCCATGAAACAGCATGTATTTCTGAAAATATCAGCACACTTTAGTTTGATCATCTGATTTACTAACAATCCAAAGCAACCTTCTTATAGTAAGTTAGTACTTAGTAATTATTCGAATCATAAGAAGCAAATTGGAAGTGCCAAAGAAAGAGATAATGTTATACATAGAGCAAAAACAACCAAACAGAAATTTAATATTTTAAATATAACACATAGCAGGTTTACCTTGAAAACACAAAGTTGGCAAACATTATTGCGTAGATCAAACTTCTGGAATTCTATGCTCTCCTCGTGCAGAAGGTCAAATCTGCAACCAGATATATATTTGTAATATGAGAGAGTAGAATAAATTGGATAAACTAGTAGGAAAAGCTCATAGCAATAGGTTTTCAATTTCCATAGAAAATAACCAATATTGATAAGAAAAAAACAAAGCTTTTAGCAGTAGGTCTTCATATCCCATAAGAAGAATCTACAGCTTACTAAGCAACAACAAAATCTGAAAGAAATTAAGAAAAAATCAAGGCCATACAGTTCTCTCTTCCAAAATATAGCACAACCATCACATGTATCACCTGTACGAGCCTAGTAAAGGGAAAATAAAACACACATTTGATTCAATATGTGATAAAAAAGTACAACATACAAATCATCCCTAAAGAATTTCAGCCATAATTATAATGCACCTGATAAACTCCTTTGAAGCCCTCTTTCTTGAGGAGATAATCTAAATCATCATAACAATCAACCTCCTGCGGGCATACGAGTATAAGTAAGTTTCTCTAAAGAAGCCGAACATCTTCATAAAGTGTTTAGCAAGTAATGCACTTTCTAAGAAGATAATGAAACAATAATTTCAACTACAATGTTATTTATTTCTTAGTCTCTCAGCTCATTTTCTTCCCCTTTCTTTTTTGATGAGTAAAGATACAGAAAGCTAGAAATTTTGAAATTAAAACTTACCTGGAAACACATTATACCCGGATTATATTCTCTAATTTCCTTGCGAATAAGCCGCTTGCGGTAGTCCCAATCCAAATATTTTGGAGCAACATTGTGGTACAGATCCTCATGATCAGCTGCATTTTTTACCCCTAGTATATTATACGACATAAAAACCACCCTATCTGCAAAATCAAGGTGACTATTCAGACATAACCAAAAAGGCAATGCACTTGCCAAATTAAGAAAACAATTAATATTCAATAATTGGATTGTAACAAAAGAAATTTTGTATAAATTCGTAACTAACCTTGATATGGGGAAACATTGTGAGTAGAATAAACCCACTTGCGCTTATCCTCTGCACTCGTCCTCTTTGATTTTCCTTTATGCCCCTTTTCTTTGCGCCTATTGTATGAATAAATGCTGGAAGTTGCATATGTATGGGTATAGGAAGTGGAATTTTGATTCAGAGTTAGGGTTTCACTTTTAGTCTCAGTTTGACGTATTGTTACTCTTTGCTTCTTTTTGCTGCGGTGTTGACCAACGTCGTGTTGACTAGTTCTACTTCTCTTTGAATCGGAAGACCGAGAAGGCTTCTCCGCCGGTGGATATCCGCCGTCGCCGGTTCGGCCCATGTTCCCGGGAGGTTTAAATTTTGGCGGCGCGTGCTTAACCCTTGATCGGACGAATAGGGGAAAAGTGAAAGATGCATAAGTATGCCGCTATGTTAGAATTGGCCCTATATTTTCGAATATTAGAAAATTTATCCCTCTTATTTTGTCATTAATGACGAATATAACCCCTTAATAACTATTGATTCACACTACGATGACACAATCCTACTGACAATGTGATATAGATCTATAATGGAATATAAAAACATTGCATGTTACATGTTAACCTAATCATGAGTATTTGATTTCAAGGAGAACGTGAAGACGAACTTCCAAGAAGAAAATTTTTAGTTACTCCATTTATTTAAGTTGATCAGATTTAACATAATTTTGATTCGATATATTCAATTCGATGGAGAAAATTTTGAAATATTAGTTTGAAAAAGGGCAAAGGAAGGCTAAAAGAATAATGTCGATAGTGATATAAATAATATATCTATTTATAGTTATTTGAGCTGTTCAAGGAAATAATTATTTGTCATTTTAGGAAAGAGGTCATATTTTGCTTATGAACAAAAAAAAAAAAAGAGGTCATATTTTTATACTCCTAATTGTTACATCTCCTTTTTTTTGTCTCAAAAGTCAAACCAAATTATTTATGAAAATAATTTCTAAATATACACTTCTATCATTTTCATATGACCAAAATACAATTTATAGTTCCTTCACGTAGTTTCAAAAAATCGAAATTTTGCTTTCAGAAAATGGATTGAGATCATCTAATGTAGTTAAATGCCGAATAAATTAGGAATAAATGATGCCTGTCAAAAACACCTAGTGACTTGAAAATTATATCATACTTATAAAGTGATACTTATATTTATTTGACAGTATAGCTTAAATTATGAAAACTGGCATGTGAATGCCAACATTTCTTAGCAATTGACATTGGAAGTGCAAAATGACCGCCAACTGACAATTGCCTGCTTCTTTCAAGAACTCAGCTCTGGTCCTCCAATATTTAATGCCATAGTTTCTACAAAAATCCCAGTTATCTTTGCTTTGCTGTCTCTCTGTCCTAATAATTTCCTCACCTAACCAACTTCAATTCAAGAAAACCAAAATCAATAAATAACAAAAAGAATTACAAATATTGAAACAGTGTCCTTTGTTATTCATGTCAAGCAGAAATGACAAGGAAAGTTGTTTTCCCTATTCTACTCCCAATTCTGCTTCTTTGTCTGCCATATTTTATGGTAGCAAAATCTGTGATTGAACCTTGTAATGCATCTGATTCATGCTCCTCTTATCTCTCCTATCGCCTTCCGTTGGACTCCAAGATTTCTGAAATAGCATTCAGGTTTAAAGTCAATGTCTCTGATCTTTTAGCAGCCAACTCTATTGGTTCAAATCAAGTAAACCAAATCCAACCTGAAAAATCATTTGTGAAGATACCCATTTTGTGTTCATGTGTCAATGGCATACGACGATCTTCGTCTACTCATTACACGATTGGAGTAGCTGATACATTGATGTCAATATCAGAACTGTATGGAGGACTTGTTAGTGCAGAACAGATTGGTATTGCAAATGGAGTTGATGCAGAACATCCTTTAGCCAGTGGACAGAGTCTTGTGATTCCTTTGCCATGTACATGTTTCAATAATAGCAATAATGATGTAGACCTCATATACATGTCATATGTGGTACAGAGTGGAGATGACTTAACAAGAATTGCAGCAGAATATGGTGTCACAGTTGGCAATTTGGAGATCATAAATGGGCTTGGTCAACCTCAAATTGATCCTGGAGATATTCTGGCTATTCCTCTTGCTGGTAAGTAAACCAAAGCCCCCACACACAAAAAAAAAAAATGTTACTGGGAAAGAAACCTACTAGTACTACAATTTATTGCGAAAGGGTCAAAAGTATGATTTTACTATACACAATATCCTAATTTTATCCGACGTAATACATTGAGACATTCATACTCTTTTCGTTAGTAAATCCTCTCATACTGTATTTGTCCCTAATAAAGTTCCAACTTGAAGTATAACGTACTTAAATATAGAGTGAATACATGGAATCCACTCTGTCCATGTTGGAGTTCCATTTGAGTCAATGATAAATAAGAGATGAGTTGCAAATGGCAAGGGCAATAACCCCGAAGTATAATAGATGTTAAAATTAAGATATTTTGTATAGTAAATTTGAAGCTTATATATATTTTATTCTTATTCCACTAAGATTATATCCTCTGCAGCATGTTCAGCAGCAAATCTGAATTGGTACAACGAAAGCCTAATAATTCCGAATGGTTCTTATGCTTTAACTGCTAACAACTGCATCAAATGTGGCTGCAGTTCTACTGATCTCAGGTAACCAATACCAAAAATCGATCATCATATACATATATTTGCTTATCAATTTCAAGTTTAAATTATTTCGAACACTTTATCTTTTGATGTTTGATCGAACAGCATGGAGTGTTCAGCTTCAGGAATTGTGGATAAATGTTCACATTTACAGTGCAAAGACTCCAATCTCTTTATCGGAGAAAACCACGAAAAGCACACAGCATCTGGTAATTGCAATGTTACAGCCTGCATTTATCGTGGACATCTTGGAGGCAAAACTTTTAGAAGGTATTAAAAAAATGGCATATATCTCCAGGCAAATTAAACAAAAGATATAAAACTAACATCTCTCTTTGTTTGTTTTGCAGTTTGGTGAATTCAACTGATGTCAAGTGTTTAGGTAATAAAATCATATCCCAATTCTTGAAAAGATGCTTCCTCGTTTGAGATTTGTTTTATAAATTTCTCAGTCCTAATATAGGTGGGTTTAATTTACTTGTATTTTTCTTTGGGTATGTAGGTAACCAGAGTCAACATACAGGGTTATCAATGGCGTCTCCAGCAACTGATTTGGCATTATCTCCATCTCCATCCCCTTATTCAGCCAAAAGCCACACATTAGAACTCATGAATTCTAGTCCTGCGCATAGACATAGCAAAAAATTGCTATCTCAAGCGTTACACTTTAGTTTATTGGTTTTGGAGCTTATCCTTGAAATATTCTTGTAAAAGTTTTTTGTTTTTTGGCTTTTACATAATACATATAAAGGGGGGCCGAGGAGGGAGAGTTGGAAAAAAGACTTTTGAGAATTGAACATACACCTATTGTGTGAAACGCTAACGAATGTAGGGATCTTGATACGTTGCAATCGATTTCCACCGGCCTTTTCTTGTTCCTTGTATTTCTTAGGTTAAAGCATATCATATAGTCATTAATCAAACTGATGGGAATAGCTGAGGGGAGAATTTATTTAGGTCCCCAACTGGCTTTTTCTGGCATCTTCAAACTGAGCAACAGTAGGACAAAATATAGGACTATTTTTATTCAAGCTAAGAGGTATTGCTTATTTGGAAATTGAATATGAAGTCATTTACTCGAAAGAAATCCTGTTTTGGTGTTTTCAACTTGAGCATCCGTTTTGAGACACACAGTAAATCAGTAATCACTAATAAAATTATTTTTTATTACTACAAGTTTTGATGATCCATCAAAACTCGTAATTTGATTTAAATGACAATTTTTTGTCAAACCTTATAATAGATATTTTTACCCCCTCCAAAACATAAATAGAAATTATGTAACCAACTAACCAAGCATGCAATAGTGATACCTTGTATGGCATAATTTTCATTTATTTAATATAAATTAAAATTTCACTAGACCTTGTAATGTCGGGAAAAAAATAACTAGATCTTATCTGTTTTCTTTTTTCCAAAAATAGTTTTTCCCCTTATTCAAACAACTACATCGTCCATAGAAAAGATGACACGCAATCCCATATGGATATTGTTTCAAATCTGACTGAACATAAGCTTTCACTTCAGGTAAAATCATGTGATTTGCAATACGTACAGATATTAATCCACAACATAAATTTGACACTCCTACTGATGCTATTCTTAACCACGTCAAATTGGGACAAGTGTCAGCATATTTCTACTACATTTAACACTATTTCATGCCAGTCTTTTTTACTGTCAATTTTTTGTTGTACTAAGATTCTTTAGATGAAAGCTGACTTCTTGTAAAGACCATAAGCCAACGCTTGAATTCTCCAACAGTGCACCCATTAATTAGTCATCCCTCTCCCTCTCCCTCTCCCTGTATTTAATAGTTTTAATTATAAGAGTATTTGTCTAAATAATTATTTAACTCATTTTTTAACGTGTCACTTAATTAATTAATACTCCACTAATTAAAATAATAATGGGTGAATCCTTAAAAAAAGTAATAAGCGCTTCTTGTACATTTTGAAACAAAACCAATAAATAACATGGACAGGAGATTATCAAATACATGGGCATATCTAGCCTTAGGGTACCGGGTTCTTTTGAACTCATTACTTTTCGTGCAGAGCATAATATATGTATAAAAATTTATTAAAATTGCAATAAATAGCAAATATGAACCCATGATTTTAAAATATAATGGATTCAAAACTAAAAATCTTAGAGGTTGAACCCATAGAGTTTAAACCTTAGATCCGCTTCTGATTAGATGCATATCTGTTGGCTTAAAAAAATCATACTTTAATACAAATATTAGAAATATTATATTTCAAATATACAATAACAATGTGGAACTGAGAGGCGGACGACTCGCACACAATCCAAAAATGGACAAAATATTACTAGACCGAAGCATGCAATATGTTGTTATTCTCAGATTTCCCCAATTGCCCAAGCACAGAGCAAGGGCTGGTAGATTAATGTTATAATGAAATTAAATTCCCTATGCTCGACGTAACGACATGTCAAATGTCAATTTCACACGAAATCAACTTTACTAATTATAATGCAGCATACATTATATAATGCATATTAATACGACAAACATTTAACAAGAGAATATCAAAGAAAACACCCAAAATTCAATGGAGAAAGGAAAACCACTTCTATTGCATGTAAAAATATGTGGATATGGCAAATGTCAAGTTGGCCCATTTTTCTTATAAATATTTCGAGAATTTTTATATTTTTAAATTTTCTAGGTATAGAAATTACCTATCGAATAAATTTTGAGGTCATTTTGTTACGTCCGCTAGTGGATCAAGTGGAGGAGAATAATGGTTCAGATTTTCTGATCAAGCACACAGATGCAAACATCAGAGAAAGAATCCACTAGTTAAAGGAAACAAAAAAGGACCACAAAGAGAAAGTTTTTAAAATTTATATAACTAGAATAATTGAACTATAAAGACAAAAATGTCATAAATAACACTAATAGCAGGTCTTCTTCATTCACGTTGATCTCCATATAAGTCACATATTACAAAGATGTCCCATAAGAATCCTTAATTTGGACACATAACCAATCAGAATGCTCTGTTCAAGATTGATTTCAAAATTCAGCCAATCAACATTTAGATAGGCTAATTCCATGGGACCCCAAAACCAAAAGAGCTTAATCTTATTTTTTGCTAGCCAAAAGTGCATGGCTAAACAAGGCAATACAACACTGTAGTATAGCAAAAGTGGCTGTTGTGGGCTCTCTCAACTGGCAATTCTTGTACCAAGAAGTTATATATCCTTAGTTTCTAATCAGTCCTTTATATATATTTAACTGTTCCAATTAGTTTTGGAGCTTGTTTAAACTTTTCCAATCCAATTAAGCCAGTTGCGTCTACCAATTTCGCCATATTCCTCTTTCTTTTTGTTGAGATTAGGATCTCATTGTGTTATTATTCTGTTTTTTCTTTCCTTCTTTCATCTGTACTGGAACTGTTGAATTCATTAGATACTGATTCCTATCTCGAGAATTCCCTCTTTCAATAGCCTAATTTAACTTCTAAATGATGACTAGTGAAAGCAAGACGGCAAATGCCATTGGAGGAAAAACAGCTAGAGCTTGTGATTGCTGTTTATCAAAGCGGGCTCGTTGGTTTTGCCCTGCTGATGATGCCTTTCTTTGTCAATCCTGTGATGTTTCAGTCCATTCAGCTAACCAATTAGCGAGTCGCCATGAAAGAGTTCGTCTTGAAACATCTTCTAATAAATCAACTGACACCAAATTCGTCGACCAAACTGTTTCTCAACCTTCTTGGCACCAAGGGTTTACTCGGAAGGCAAGAACACCAAGAAATGGTAAGAATAAAAGTACACAAATTGGACAACGGAAAAAGGACGAGGAAAATATGGTACCAGAAATGGGAAGTGAAGAAAACTCACCGGATGAAAATGAATTTGAAAATGAAGAGCAGCTTCTTTATCGCGTCCCTGTATTCGATCCCTTTGAAGCAGAACTCTGCTGCACAGTCCCAAATGAAGTGGTAGATGAAACCACTACAATTAATGACTTAGACATTTTGTTGAACAGTGAAGATGTATGCGATGATTTAGGGATTCCTGAGTTTCTATCTTCTGAGATTGAACTTGCTGAATTCGCTGCCGATGTTGAAAGCTTGTTAGGCGAAGAGTTTAGAGTAGTAGCAGAAGAAGAAGAACAGAGTCGGTTAATTAACGGTTCTGTTGAAGATAATAAGGCAATAAAGATTGAGGTTGAAGATGAAGAAATGAGAGCTGTTGTTGCTTGTCATTTGGATCCTGAATTGGACATGGCAAGGGAAGCGCTGAATTGGGATTTTGAATATGAAGAGACAGTTGAACAGAAGGTAAATATGACTGCAGCAACAGAGTTTGTCCCTAGTGCAGAATGTGGCGGCAGTAAAGCTGATGCAAAAAGGAGGCTGCTTTTGAGGCTTAATTATGAGGCAGTCATTAGTGCTTGGCCAAATCAATCTTCTCCCTGGACTAATGGAATCCGACCCCATTTCAATCCTGATGACTGCTGGCCTGATTTCTTGGTATTTATCTTCTCCAATCCATTTTTAATTCCTCCACAATCATGGTAGTTATTAGTTTAAAAAAGATTAGTTTATGGTTTATTTGATGGTATCTCTTACTTGAATAAGCATAGTAACTCTCTAGAGCTAATACCTGCATCAAACTACTCTTCCGGGGATGTTAACTGACGCCCCTTCGTCGGAAAATTGCATTGTGTAGCTAAGTATAGTACATATTGACACCCTTTGATTTGGATTTACTTCTTTATATTTTGCCCCCTAATGAAAATTCTAGCCCCGCCACGGGCTCCCAAAAAGAATGCATTTACTAGATAAAAGATGATGCTATCTCTCCCATTGTTGTCATGATTCATGATAACTTGACCAATCACGCGAGCGATACATGCAATAAAGACAATAATAAGTTAACCTACAAAAACAATTCACACTTAGTTAATGTATATAAGTTAAATCTTATTCTATAATTTATCGTACTTCAAAGGGAGTCAGTAGCCCATTAAATTCAAATCATAATTCCGCCTCTGATTATAATTGACTTATCTTTTTTCATGTTGACGCAGGAAACATGTATTGGAGAAGGAGGAGTTCATCAACCATATGGCGGGGGAAAAGTAAGAGGCGGGGATGGAGGAAGAGAAGAAAGGGTGTCACGTTACAGAGAGAAGAGGAGGACAAGATTGTTTTCCAAGAAAATTCGGTACCAAGTAAGGAAACTAAATGCTGAAAAAAGACCTCGTCTCAAAGGACGATTCGTTAAAAGGACGACGTCGTTTTCACCACCTGGTTTTCCGTACCTTATGAATAAACGATGACGGATATATCTTGAATAGAGTTGATGAGTTTTCTAAAATCGCCATTTTGCTTGCACTAGCAATCTGGAATGACTTAGGTTCTTTTATCATAACCTATGTTTATTCAATCAATAAAATATTGTGAATTAAGCTTTTATCTCAGCAAATCTATTTATTTTCCTTCCTTGTAAGCATGCAATAAGTATCATCGGTTAGAGGGAACAATTTTCACTGAGAAGCTCAAAGGGCGGTCCGTAACTGGTAAAATTGGTGTCATGTAATCAGGAGGTCACGGGTTTGAGCCGTGAAAATAATCTCTTACAGAAATGCAGGATAAGATTGCGTACGATAGATCCTTGTGCTCTAGACCCCGCGCATAGCAGAAGTTTAGTGCATGGGCTCCCCTTTTTAAGCTCAAAGAGCAACCCAGTGTATTAATTAAGCTCCTTTTATATGCAGAGTTGGGAAAAGCCGAACCGCGTTTGGTCTAATATATGTAAATTTACCTTGCATTTCTACAAGGTTTATTTGACGGCTTGAACATGTCACCTTTTTAGCGTTGCACCAAGGCTTCCCTTCGCTTAAACTCTAATTTAACCTAACAAATTTCGAAACTCTTTTAAGTTTATATGCAGTTTAGTCTTCTCAATTGTAATGTAAGGAAGACAGTCAAGGAGACTGCAGGCGAGTTGGTTCACAATTTGCTTGATTAATCTTCTTTTTTCTTGGATATACAGTGTCATTTTTGGATATGTTTGTATACGGTCAAAACCGGTTTTCGACCTTCGAATGATTAGTCAAGATTGGAACGTAATGGACCGAAAGTCGTCTTTATAATATCGCAATGAGATCTGAAGCCAGGTTACCAAGCTTACGTTTTGGGGACCAATTAAGTACCGAGCTCGAAGTCAATACCGAGCTCGATTCCAAATCGAACTATGATGTGAGGCGGTGTTATCGAGCTTAAGAGCCAGAGACCGACCAATACCGAGCCAAAGTCAATACCGGGCCCCTAGCCAATATCGAGCTCTAAACCTGAAAATCGACCAATACCAAATCCGATCAAGATCGAGCCAAGAGACAAGAGCCGTTACAGCCGCACTAAGGGAGAGAATCTCGGCGGGAATTAGGGAAAAGCTAATATATCATGGGATCCCCACTATATATTTTTAATTATATCTAAAGTAGGATCCCTCCACTATAAGAGGGATAGTTATTATTTCTGTAGAGGATGGGACATGAAGGCATTCATACACTCTCATATTATTGATATTCACAGAGAAAAACATACTGATATTCATATAGAGATTATCCCTTTTTGGGCTTAGTATATTGATTCATCTTGCTTGTTCATAAAATATTTTTCACTCAATTTGGTTTGTATTTCATTCTTTATTCAGTCAATACTCAATATATTTGTATTTACTTTCCGATTTGTGCCAAGTTATACCACGTATCCTTAGAACTGCGTATAAATTTAACTTTATCCGGTTTTCGGGTAAACAGTTTGGCGCCCACCGTGGGGTTAAGGATAACAGTGGTTATTTGGTACGAATCTTTGCAAAACACACCATTTTACACTTGCTCTTGGAAGTATCTTTTATTCCAGGTTGAAAAACGACGAATCCTCAATTAATGGCCCTACCTATCGACAATGAAGTTGGCCTTCAAGATGAGAACAACGACTTAACTCCCGGGGGTGGAAGACCATTCGTCGATCCCGTTGGAGCTCGGTTCGAAGAGCCAATTGACGTTAATTTACATGCGACCATCGAGGCGAACCAACGTTCCGACCCTGAAAATAACATTCATGGCGGAACTCGGTCTGCAACTCGAAATACCCAAAACGCTGAGGAAAACAGAATCAGCTTGCGTATGATTTTTGAGATGTTGCAAGATCAACAAGTAACAATAGCCCAGTTGCATAGCCAAACCCAGGCACCGACCAGACTCGAGCCCAATCCACCCCAAGAAGTCACCCACAAAACGGGACCAGCTATAGTAAGGTCAAATGAGCAAGAATCGGGGACTAATCCTGAAATTGATAAGATGCTCGAAGAACTGACAAAATGAATAGAGTCAGGAGAAAGGAGGGTCGAGGAAAACGACAAAAAATGGAAACGTATAACTCTAGGGTTGATCAGATCCCCGGGGCACCACCGATATTGAAGGGCTTAGATTCCAAAAAATTCGTACAAAAACCTTTCCCCCCGAGCGCGGCTCCCCGAGATTCCTAAATATAATGGAACGACCGACCCCAACGAACATTTCACCTCTTACACATGTGCCATCAAAGGGAACGATCTAGAGGACGATGAGATCAAATCTGTATTATTGAAAAAATTCGGTGAAACCCTGTCAAAGGGAGCAATGATATGGTATCATAATTTACTGTCTAACTCTATCGATTCTTTTGCTATGCTTGCAGATTCTTTCGTAAAAGCACATGCTGGGGCCATAAAGGTCGAGACCAGGAAGTCGGACCTATTCAAGGTAAGACAAAAAGATAACGAGATGCTAAGAGAATTCATATCTCGTTTTCAAATGGAACGAATCGATCTACCACCAGTCACAGACGAGTGGGTTGTTCAAGCTATCACTCAAGGTCTAAACGAACGAAGCTCGATGGCTTCACGGTGGCTGAAGCATAACCTGATCGAATACCTAGCTATTACTTGGGCCGATGTGCACAATCGGTGTCAATCCAAAATAAGAGTCGAAGACGACCAGTTGGGTTCCGGGTCCATTATTAAAAGGGATACCAACCGAGAACAAAGGACGATCAAGGACCGATATCGACCGTATAGTAGAAATCCTACAAGCTCAGTGTGATAAATGACAATCAACTACCAAGCAATTGGAACATGTCACACCTAAAATGATACTATTGCTAAGGTACGATCCCCCCTTGTTCAATTATATTTCGAAACTAACCCTTGCAGGTATTCGACCAAAGACAGGGATGGATTATTCAACTCGAAGCCTTTAGGCTAGAAAGCACGCGTTGCACTCCTTTTCTCTTAGACCGGTTTTTGTCCCAAATGGGTTTTTCGGCAAGATTTTTTAATGAGGCAACCATTGATCGTGCTAACTTGGAACAATTCAACAGTATCTGAGGCCTCCTTACAAATCAACCTCGAATACTGGGGGGCATTTTCATCGAATATATCAACGATGATTATCAAGTTCGGTGCAAAGGAAGTTACTTCATTACTTCATTACAACAAGGACTCGACAGGAAAAATTGTATGGGCCAAATGGTCAAACGAGCCATGCCCATGTAGTTGGCCCGAGCCCTGGCACAATACATGAACACATGTATAAAGACTTACAAAGAAAAATTTCTTCTTTACCGATATCTTATATCCGAGAAAAATTCCTCTATTTTGAGATTTATTATGCAAACAGGCTTAAAGGCTACATTACTTCGAGTTCGAGCAAGCACTCACTCGATTACTAAGCCTACAGGCTATATTACTTCAAGTTCGAGCAATCACTCACTCGATTACTAAGCCTAAGGGCTAATCTTATTTCAAGTTCGAGCAATCACTCACTCGACTACTAAGCCTACGGGCTACATTACTTCGAGTTAGAGCAATCACTCACTCGATTACTAAGCCTAAGGGCTAATCTTATTTCGAGTTCGAGCAATCACTCATTCGACTACTAAGCCTACGGGCTACATTACTTCGAGTTCGAATAAGCACTCACTCGAATACTAAGCCTACGGGCTACATCACTTCAAGTTCGAGCAATCACTCACTTGATTACTAAGCCTAAGAGCTAATCTTATTTCGAGTTCGAGTAAACACTCACTCGACTACTAAGCCTACGAGCTACATTACTTCGAGTTCGAGCAATCACTCACTCGATTACTAAGCCTAAGGGCTAATCTTATTTCGAGTTCAAGTAAACACTCACTCGACTACTAAGCCTACAGGCTACATTACTTCGAGTTCGAGCAATCACTCACTCGATTACTAAGCCTAAACGCTAATCTTATTTCGAGTTTGAACAATCACTCACTCGACTACTAAGCATACGGGCTACATTACTTCTCGTTCGAGCAAGCACTCACTCGACTACTAAGCCTACGGGCTACATTACTTCGAGTTCGAACAAGCATTCACTCGACTACTAAACCTACGGGCTACATTACTTCGAGTTCGAGTAAACACCCACTCGACTACTAAGCCTACGGGCTACATTACGTTGAGTTCGAGCAAACACTCACTCGACTATTAAGCCTACGAGCTACATTACTTCGAGTCTGAGCAAACGCTCACTCGACTATTAAGCGTACATGCTACATCACTTCGAGTTCGAGCAATCACTCACTCGACTACTAAGCCTAAGGGCTAATCTTATTTCATGTTCGAACAATTACTCACTCCACTACTAAGCCTAAGGGATAATCTTATTTCGAGTTTGAACAATCACTTACTCGACTACTAAGCCTACGGGCTACATTAATTCGAGTCCGAGCAAACGCTCACTCGACTATTAAGCCTACGGGCTACAACACTTCGAGTTCGAGCAATCACTCACTCGACTACTAAGCCTAAGGGATAATCTTATTCCTAGATCGAGCAATCACTCACTCAACCATAAAGTCTACGGGATGTATTACTTTGAGTTTGAGCAAATGCTCACTCTACTATTAAGCCTAAGGGCTATTTTTAACTCAAGTTCGAGCAAACGTTCGCTCGGTTATAAAGGCTACAAGGTCCGACTTCGATCAAATTGCCTAAGGCCTCGAACTTATGAAAGCTTTCATAAGGCATGAATGAAACAAAATCTTCACAAGGCAGAGAATAAAACGGAGAAAAGTCGGGAAAGGAAAAGATCTATATATATATATATATATATATATATATATATATATATATATATATATATATATATATATATATATATATATATATAAGAGTATTTACAACGTCTGTTTGCAACATCCAAAATAGAAACTAAGGGACTAAGTTTCTTGGTTATCCCCGGGGCGGTCTCTTCTCCATCGGGCTCCTCCCCGATCTCAGAACCACTCTTGCTCCCATCATCATCATCATCATCATCATCATCGGAAGCCAAGGCTCTGGCATCAGCTTCAAGCTCTTTAGCCTTTTTTATCTCTTCGGTAAGATCGAAACCTCGAGCATGTATCTCCTCAAGGGTTTCCCTCCGAGATTGACATTTGGCAAGTTCAACAACCCAATATGCTCGAGTTTGAGCGATCTCGGCTGCCTTTTTTTCTTGTACTTGAGCGGTTTCAGCATCGGCCTGATAGACGGCCATGAATGCATCCGCCTCGGCCTTTGCTTTTTCGGCTTCAGATTTGGCCTTGGCAAGTTCGGAAGCCAACGGAGCCTCGAGTTCCTATATTTTTCTTGCTTGAACCGAGCTCTTCTCCTTCATGCCTTGAAGTTGATTTTTGGTCGATGGTAATTGGGCTCGAGCAGTCTCTTTTTCTGCAGTGAGGCGGTCCATGTCTTCTTTCCATCCCAAGGTCTCCGCCCTTATCGAATCGACCTCCTCATGAAGCAGCCCGATCACCTCAAGCTTCTGCTGCAGCCGTGAGATCAAAATATTAGCCACCGTTCCTGAATCGAGCCCACGGGTTTTTAAGATTATCATTACCTGCTCGATCAGGTCGGTTTGATCTTGGTATGCCTTGGCCAATTCGGCTTGGAGATCTTTGATCTCTTCCTCTTTCTGCCTATTAAGAAGTTTGAGGGCATTTATCTCTTCTGAAAGCCCTCGGAAGTCGGCCTCACACTGGCTCAGTTCTGTTCGAGACTTGGAAAAGTCCTCTTGGTGAAGATCTAAAGCCTATACGAAAAAGATAAAAAGTTAGGCAGAAAACGGAAAAGTATGACATCAACAAAGGGAATCGAGACTTACCCGATTCAGGGTTTGTTGAACCGCGAAGAAAAGACCCGACGCGTCACTCGGGCCGACAACATCCTTAATACCGGTAAACAAATCGCGAAAGGGGTCCTCTTCCTCATAGGCCCCGTCTACCTCGAGGGTCCCCAAAGCTCGGGCTTCCCGAATCACCCCTTCGAAAAAAGCAGGGAGAGTAGGCGAGTCTCTGATTACTATTGCCCCAAGCGAGTTGCTTGGGGCGTTTTCCTCAGTTCGAAAAGCTCTAGGGCCGGCCCCTTCAGATATACCCACCGTTTGTTAACTTCGGTGGGAGGCATCCTCGATCTCCAATGACTTGGGGACTTTGCCCGAGTCCTTCTCCGACATCCCCTCAGTTCGAGATGGAGCCTCGTCAAACACCATCGACCCCACTGCCTTTGGGACATCGATGGTTTTCTTCACTCGGGCCACCAGTATGGACCCGTCATTTTATTCTTCCTCTTCGTCTTCATCCCTTAGACGCCGAACTGATTCTTCGGTCAAAGGGATGGTGTTCTTCCTCGGCTTACGAGCCATCTTTGTCTTAAGTGTTGGATCCTCGGAGGTAGAGGCCCTTTTTCTTTTGTTGTCCTTCGCCGATTTTGGAACCGGGGCCGAAGTCTCTTCCTCGCTAGACGAGTGTCTCATAACCGCATCTTTGCCCAGGCCTACACACAAAAGAATTAGTTAAGTATAAGAAAGTCATTTCGTTCGAATCATCGAAGGCATGGGGAAGAGGCTTACCATGATTTTTAGCCTCCCATTGGCCCTTTGATAAGTCCCGCCACGAGCGCTCGGCATATGTGGAGGTCAAAGCCAGGTCCTGTACCCAGCTCTTAAGGTTAGGAATAGCACCAGGCATCCAAGCAACCGCTACATCACAAAAAGATATCGGTAAGAAACAAAAGAGCAAAATAATAGGAGCTAACAGTAGTATTATACTTACGCTTCATGTTTCATTTCTCGGGAAATGGCATCTTCTCGGCCGAGATTAGGTCCGAAGTCTTCACTCGAACGAACCTGCCCATCCAGCCTCGGTCATTGTCCTCGTCTATGCTCGAGAACATCACTTTGGTAGCCCGGCGCTGGAGTTTTATTAACCCAGCTCGATAGAGGCGGATGCTGTACAACCTAATGAGTTAGTCAAGGGTGAAAGGCATCCCCTCGACTTTGTTCACGAAGAAGCGGATCAAAATAACGATCCGCCAAAAAGAAGAATGGATTTGGCCCATGGTTACTCGGTATTGGCGGCAAAAATCGATGACAACAGGGTCGAGGGGACCCAATGTGAAAGGGTAAGTATACACACTTAAAAACCCTTTCATATGGGTAGTAATATCTTCTTCAGGAGCCGGGATTATCACTTCTTTGTCCTCCCAATTGCAATATTTCCTTAACTGCTTAAGATGGCCCTTGGTTATCGAGCACATATACCTCGATACTGGATCGCATCGACCGGGAACCGGCGAAGCTTTGTCGATCTTAAAATCGAAGGTAAGGACACACCCCCCGGGAACACACTCCTCAAGTCGTGGCTCCACCGGTGTTTTGTCGCCGGCGGGTTGCGAAGAAGAAGCTTTTTCTTTTTGAGGAACAGTTTTTGACATTTTCGCCATTGGGATTTGAAAAGGGAAGATAGAGGAAGATGACAAGATTTGGTATTCTAAAGAGGGATTTTGCAGTGAAAATCACAAATTTACAGAAGAAGAACTCAGAAGATACAATAAGAACTTAGTAGATTTGGTGATTGGGGATCTGAACGTAAAAAATGGTGAAGATAAGAGCTTTTTATAGAATTGGCAATGACGGTTCAATATTAGCAGCGGCCGACCATCTTCTGACACATATTTAATACCTTGGCAACTGGACTGACGGGATAGCTATCATGTACGGCATGGTCGGTTTCGATGCAAACATCAGTGTATATCTAGTCATGCCGTTGGAAAACCGTATCGTTTCTCGCCACATTCTTTCCGAGAAACGAGGGGACTATCAGTATACGGTCAAAATCGATTTTCGACCTTCGAATGATTAGTCAAGATTGGAACATAATAGACCGAAGGTTGTCTTCATAATATCGAAATGAGATTTGAAACCAGGTTACCAAGCTCAAGTTTCGGGGACTAATTAAGTACCGAGTTCGAAGTCAATACCGAGCTCGATTCCAAATCGAACTATGATGTGAGGCGGTGCTATCGAGCTTAAGAGCCAGAGACCGACCAATACCGAGCCAAAGTCAATACCGGGCCCCGAGCCAATATCGAGCTCGAGCCAATATCGAGCTCTAAACCTGAAAATCGACCAATACCAAGTCCGATCAAGATCGAGCCAAGAGACAAGAGCCGTTACAGCCGCACTAAGAGAGAGAATCTTAGCGGGAATTAGGGAAAAACTAATCTATCATGGGATCCCCACTATGTATTTTTAATTATATCTAAAGTAGGATCCCTCCACTATAAGAGGGATAGTTATTATTTCTGTAGAGGATGGGACATGAAGGCATTCATACACTCTAGTATTATTGATATTCACATAGAAAAACATACTGATATTCATATAGAGATTATCCCTTTTTGGGCTTAGTATATTGATTCATCTTACTTGTTCATAAAATATTTTCCACACAATTTGATTTGTATTTCATTCTTTATACAGTCAATACTCAATATATTTCTATTTATTTTCTGATTTGTGCCAAATTATACCACATATCCTTAGGACTACGTATAAATTCAACTCAATCCGTTTTTCGGGTAAACAATATTATAAGGCTGTTGAATCTTTCATGAGAATTCTGATTATATATAAGAGGAAAAGAAGCATCACCACATATTCCCTCAAAAGAAAAGAAGAAAATATATAGGTGAAAAATTGCTTACATAGTAACGTTATACAATATTTGGTGGGATTGAAACTCACACTATACGAACTCCACGAAAGCTTCAAGATCACTTGTAACTTCATTATTCTTCATTAGCACCAGACTGCTGGAAATTCATTTTTTTTAGGTATAATGTATTATGTAACATTTAATGAGATCTTCAATCTGCCACTTCAATTTTTGAAAATGATGCTACTAATTAATACACAGATTAGAAAGAGTTTATTGACATATCCCTGAAAGAAGTACACTATCATATTCAAATTAAAGCATCAGATAACACCCAAATAAAATATGATCACCAACTTAATTATGCTTAACCCATAGGTAACAACTTCACAATTTTAAAGAGATGGATAACTTCGTGGACCAAATCACCATAAGTATACTCCTAAAAGAAAAGTACCAAAGTAAAGAAGAGGAGGATAGAGCAAGGGAAAAGAGATATGCAATGACTCTGATATAACCAAATAACTAGAACTTGTTACACAGTTGAATGATAAAAGATAATACACCGCCAATATATATCAATCAACTAAGGGGTCATGTGGCGCACAACAAGATTTATCATGATATTATATTCCTAAATTTTATACCAAGATTTTGATTTTATATTTATATTGATAATTAAAATTAATAACCAAACACAAAATATATAAATGTAATCTCATAATTATATCATATTGGTGTTCTAATCCGGTAATCAAACAACCCTTAAGATAGCTAGGCCCGTCAAACGATAGTCTTCTCATTCTCTTGGGCCTTGGCCCATGTATATTTCTCTATTGGATTTTTTCGTTCCTATACAATATTTGAAACTTATTTACCAAAATTATCCTAGTTTTGTATATTACCCACCCTAAACAAGTTTTCTTTACAATTTATATATAACTCATTATTAGTGCCTTAATTTGAGGGATTCAGTTACACCTTTTTTCCTTTTTTCTCTCCTCTCCTCTTTCCCTATCCTATTTTCACATTACACGTAGCTGGGGATATGCTAATTATTAACGTTATGAAATTCATAGAATTTCAGAAAATTAAAGCGTACCAACAAAAAAACCAGCAAACGTATTTAAGGCTCCATTACGTCACTTTAACCGTTTTTGAATTCTTACCCAAACTGGCCCAACTTCAATATAAGAGGTTCTAGATAAGTTGCATTGTCATATGTTTTATTAAAATTGAAACCTTTTGCACTGTGTCATAGTGGGACAATAAGGACGGGTATAGATGTCGACTCAATAAATTTTGAAGGTGTTTGACTCTCCACCATTGACAGTCATTAAAAAGCTTTGAAGCTCTGAATTCGAATTTGGGTTTTCAAAAATCATTATTTGTTTGGATTGGGTGTTATTGCAAATAATTGAGAATATTATTTGGAATTTATATCTCAATTTTGAGGGTGTTTGGTAAATATTAGACTTAATTTTGGCTGAATTTCATATTGAAACTCGAAGAAGAAGAAGAACACATGACATATAATATACTTACGAGTTTGTAGTAAAGTTGTAGTATAATTGTATGAAAATTATATTCTGTTGTAGTTATAAATATTTTTTTATTTGAATGTTGTATGAAAGTTAAAAAATAGTTGTATAATGTATGAATCGATGTACAAAATTTGTATTTAAGTTATCAATACTATCTTTTTACATAAAGTTGTTGATACGTATCAAAATTGACTGAGTTGATATGTATCAAAAGATTTTTAAAAAATCTGATCTTTACGGTGGGGATGGCTTACGTGTATTGGAAGAATCCTTTGTGAGACTCCAACCTTATATTGCATTACCTACAACACTAACTCTAAATAATCAGTTTGGAGAAGTATGGGTGATGGAAATTGTAAAAAATAATAGGGAAAGATATCTTAAAAAGGGATGGAAGAAGTATGCAACTCGCCACAAATTGAAAATTGGGGATATCATCATAATTCAAAGGACACTAGTAATGAAGCAAGTATTGGATATTTCTCCAAAAACAGGAAACAACAGCAGTGCTCGGAAAAAGCCAGAAGAATTAGCCAAAAGCGAGGTCATTCGTACTAAGTATGATATCATAATAGAGAAAGATAGCAGAGTGATTAAATAAGTAGATTAAAGGGTCCATGGAGTCCGGAACATGCTGTCGAGGACTAGTCTTCTACCTGCAGAGTTTTGTTCTCTATAGCAACAACCAGCAAGTAATAATACATTCATACATTAGTATTACAGTTGGATCATTCATAAACAAAATAGGTAGGTTGGTTTTATGCATATAATTGTAGCATGGTAGATTTCAGTACCTTAATGTTCCATACTCATACAAAATACTTTGGGATAATAGTGTTAGCATGCTACATTAGTAGTAGTAATAGTATAGATTTTAGAATATTATCTTTTGTCACGACCCAAAATCTCACCTGTCATGATGACGCCTATCTCAATACTAGGCAAGCCGACAATCTCAATAAACACTCATATCTTTTATGTTAAAAATAAAATGATTAAATTTAGCGAAAGAAAATTCACAAATACATATATAAACACTACCAAAATTCGGTGCCACTGGGTACATGAGCATCTAAATTAAATACAAGTTTAGAAATACCGTCCATAATAGTCTGAGACTAAATGCAGTAAATAAGAAGGTATGGAAGGAGAGGCAAGGTCTGCGGAACACGACAGCTACCTCTGAATCTCTGAAAAGTCAACCGTGCGAAAGAATCAATACCCGCTATATCCGGAAATACCTGAATCCGCACACGAAGTGCAGGGTGTAGTATGAGTACAACCAACTCAGCAAGTAACAATAATAAATAAGGAACTGAAGATAGTGACGAGCTACACAGTTATAATTCACTTTCAGTAATTCCAGCAAAGAATAGACATGCTTTCAAATCCAGCAGTTTAAGTCAAATCAGTTTTATACGGTTCAAGTTCATGTAATCTGGATATAAAATCTTTCAGAAAATTTTCCAACAATGACAGCTAGCAACTAAGTGCAACAACAAATAAAAAGCAAGTACAGCCTCTCAGGACAACAATCACTCACTGGGCTCCCAGCACTCACACTCAATGGGTACCCGCGCTCACTGGGGGTGGACAGACTCTGGAGGGGCTCCTACAGCCCAAGCGCTATAATCCGCACGGACAACTCGCTTGCTGCATGGACAACTCACGTGCTATAATATCCTGCAAGGACAACTCACGTGTTGCACGGGCAACTCACGTGGTATAATATCCATACCTCACAGACATGCCCTCGGCCTCACTCAGTCATCAACCTCTCTAATCTCTCGGGCTCTCTGAAATCACAAAGATCAGCCCAAACAAAGATAACATAGTGTATCAACAAAAATCAAGAAAGACTGAGATATGATACGCAGATAAAATTATGACCGAGTACAAGACAGCAATTAGCAAATAATTCAATAAGTACGCGACTTCTGTGGGTCCCAACAGTACTATCACATAGCTTAAGCATGATTTACAGTCAAATTTCTTTAACATATAAAGAGCATATAGCTAACAACAAGTTATTCAACTTTACAGTTTCACGGGACATACCAAGTCACAATCCCCTCAGTGCACGCCCATACGCCCGTCACCTAGCACGTGTGTCACCTCCAAAATAATCACATGACACAAAAATCTGGGGTTTCATACCCTCAGGACCAGATTTAAAATTGTTACTTACTTCAAACCATGAAATTCTTATTCTGATAAGACTTTGCCTCGTGAATTGGTCTCCAAATGCCTCGAATCTAGCCACAAATAATTTGATTCAGTCAATAAAATTTATTGGAATTAATTCCATAAGAAAATGCTAATTTTCCATAAAAATCCGAATTTTTGCTCAAAACTCACTCGTGGGGCCCACGTCTCGAAATTCGGCAAAACTCATAAAATCCGATAACCCATGCAATTACGAGTCCAACCATACCAGTTTCACTCAAATCCGACTCCGAATCGATACCGAAATCTCAAAATTTTGTTTCTATGAGATTTCTAAATTTTTTTCCAAATTTCAATCTCAAAACACTAATTAAATGATGAAAACAAATGATGGGTTCGGTGTAATCTAACCATAATTGAGTTAAGAACACTTACCCCGATGTTTTCTCTGAAAATCTCCTAAAACTCGTCTCTCCCCAAGCTCCAATTTGACAAAAATAGAAAATGGGACGAAGTCCCCTGCTTTATAACTTACAGTTCTGTCCAGGCCCTCGGCCTTTGACCCTCGGCCTTAGACCCTCGGCCTCGACCCATCGCCCTCGATCCTGGCCCTCGATCATGGCCTCGATCCTCGGCCCTCGGCACTCAATCCTCGGCCCTCGATCCTCGGCTCTTAATCCTCGGCCTCGATCCTCGGCCTTCGAATTTCCAACAAAATAAAAATTGCAGCACCTGTTTAAGTCCAAAATTTTGATCTATTAACCATCCGAAACTTCCCGGACACAAACCATATATGAATTTCAATCATAAAACACGCTACAGACCTGTTCGCGCACTCAAAATACTAAAAAGAGGTCGTCTTGACCCGATATTGACCATGGTCAAACTCTCAAATTTCTTAACCTTACTAGTCTCTCAACCAGTGATCCAAAAACAAATACACCCAAGCCCCTCGGGACTCGTCAAATCATACCAACAAGTCCTATAACATCATACGGACTTACTCGAAACCTCAAATCATATAAAATATCGCTAAAATCATGAATCATACCCCAATTCAAGTTTAAGGAACTTAAGAATTTCCAAGTTCTACATTCGATGCTGAAACCTATCAAATCAATTCCGATTGACCTCAAATTTTGCACACAAGTCATAAATGACATAACGGAGTTATGAAAATTTTCAGAACTGGATACCTATCCCGATATCAAAAAGTCAACCCCCCGATCAAACTTCCCAAAAATTCAACTTTCGCCATTTCAAGTCTAATTCCACTACGGACCTCCAAATAATTTTCCGGACACGCTCCTAAGTCCAAAATCACCATACGGAGATATTGGAATAATCAAAACTCTATTCCGGGGCCGTTTACAAATAAGTTAACATCCGGTCAACTATTTTAACTTAAGCTTCCAACATGAAATTTATTCTTCCAAGTCATAATACATCGTAGGAAGTTATTCAAGACTTCAAATAGTTGAAAGGATCGTAAATGCTCAAAACGACCGGTCGAGTCATTATAATCTCCCCCACTTAAACATACGTTCGTCCTCGAACGTGCCAAGAGTTGTTCCTAAGCCTTTAAATCACTGTTCCTCCTTACCATGCACATACCTGGGGTGATCCCACGTCACCCTATTCTATATAGGCCTGACAAGATAACACAACTTAAAATCATTAATTTAACCTTAGCCCAAAATTTGAGCCCAATTTCTAACACCTAAAATTCTTTCCAAGATCTAAATCTCACACACCGTATAAGTTTGAACAAGCTATATCAAGACATAGCCATAACCCCAGATATAATCACATTACATACTACACAACTCACATGCTCACAACACCATTCCCGATCACAATCACAATAATTACTCCAAACCAACCAAGTACAAGTATTACACCTCATATCAAGCAAAACCTTGTTCCAAAACCTTCGTACACTGCTCATAATAAAAGAAACATGCAGAAATCTCATGAACCCTTATCAAAGCAACAAATTATGGAGCTCTCTCGCCCCAACCAGAACTATAATCACTTTCTAAACCGATTTTTAATATTATCCTCCCGAATATACCGTAATCAAACCAGATAGTACCCATTCTAGGTCCAATGGCCTTATATTATTAAACACAACTATTCCACAGACACGCCACATCAATATAACTCAAGCCACAACTACGCAATCCGTGTACCCAAATATGGGAGATGTATCAAGGAAGAGAATCTTATTGCAAGTTCAACAAACAACACCACAACCGCAATGTTACAACCAACTCCTCAAATTTTGTGAAGGGGATACCCGTAGGCGCATATGCATAATTGTAGAGGAAGAAAATTAATAAATCAGATAAATTATCATAGAAATAGAATTTCCACACACGACATGGACAACTCACGTGCCAATAATATAAATTGCCTGGCATGGTCACATGCTTTCAGTCCCAGCATATCATACAGGAGCAATTAAACTGTTACACCCCATATTGTTTTGTACGTATGCCATAAATAAATTGATGAAAGCTCGGAAATGAGATGTTACATCCCGTATTTTTGTACGTTAAAGTTTCGTCGTAAGTTAATTGTCGTAATATCGGGAATGAGATTATTTTGGGATTATAAGTATTATGGTATTTCAAACAAGGGATAAGTAAATTCGTGAAGGTGAGAGGGTAAGCAAATCAAAGAAAGTAAGTTTCGTCAAAGTTTGTCGATTTGGGATAAAATATGGTCCGAGCTATAATACCTGGTATTTATGGACTAGTGCCATACGAGGTACCACATGACCATGATAGTAAGATATATGAAGTATGTTAAAAGTGAGTAGTATTTTAAGTAATTTGAGATAATTTCTAATTATGTGGATAATCGGGTAATTATTAGTTAATGGGAGATTAACAAATTAATTAAGTGGATAATTGTTGAATGGGAAATATCCCCCAACATGGCAGCCATATAAGAGCTATTAGGTGACTCTTAATTAATTGTGCAAGATGGCAAACTTTAAAGAGATAGGTACTTCACCTCATTTGGTTAAAGAGAGTTATCAAGAAAGCCAAGAAATGTTATGGCCACTAATCACTTCCTTGCTTGTAGTAAGCAAACGTTCCCTTTCAAATTCATATTATTGTTCATAAGCTTCAAAGAGGAATGCTTATATTTACTAAGTTATGGATGAAGCTACAAAAAATTCATACGAGATTTCATAAGGTAATAGCAACGGGATTTTGCGATTCTAAGGGAGTACGGTGCAATCTTTCTCAAGAATATCATATGGATTTTCCCTTACTTCGATCCGTTGTTACGTGAGTTGTCGCAATAGATGTGTGTTGGAAGGATTGTCAAGAGAATCGGCTCAGGTATGTTAAGGCTAAGCCCTTCCTTCATTTTGGCATGATCTCGTAATAGCGCCTATGAGCGAGCCTACTATGGAAGCGAGCCTTCATTTTAATCGAATAATTCTTTTCGTTCCTTCTCAATTGCTTGCATTTAAAGAAAGTTGATAAGGAACGAAAAGAATTATTCGATTAATGATCCAGAGTTAGTTACGTTATGAACACACTTAAGAGTTCGGAGTATTATCCATGCAGCATATATGTTGACATTCATTCAGCCGTAGAAGACTCCGGTATAAGTTAAAAGAAAGAATTGACCTCAGGGCATAGATAAAGGATTGAATTATTAGAAGATTGTATCATGGATATTCCATAGCGCCCATGAAAGGCTAAAGTAATAACTAATACCATGAGTCACAGATCGGAAGATAGCTTAAGCCTACATAAAGGCTGATCAGAAGGAAGAGGAAACTAAATAGTTTAATCAACTAAGTAGATCGGGAGTCTGATTATTTGACCCAGAGAATTATTGAAATTATGATTGAGAACATAGAGGAATCAATCTTAATATCAGAGGTGCAAGAGAGATAGCACAATAACCATATTCTATAACGGCTCTACGATAAAGCCAATTAGAAAAGTAACAGCCTCATAAGAAGTCAGTATAAAGCTCCCGCCGGATTGCGTATGCGCCAAAGGTGCAAGTATTATAATAGAGTTTCAAGTTGTGAATGTAAATCATACCTATGTGGAAGTGGGGTTATGAAAGAGATAGAAGATACGATTCGAGATTTTAAGGTAAGTAATGTAAAGATGAACAACATACGAGATACTCAGGTACAGAAGGTTGTGAATAATCCATACTTCAGATAGAGGTCTAAAAGAGTTGGGATTCAGTATCCAAGAATGATAGCGGTGTCATTAGTGGCATATGTTCCAGCCTATGGTTTCTAGGCACCGAGAGATCTATTCAAGAGAGTAAAGAAGAGTTGGAGACGATACGATGTGTCGCTTGATGTTCCAGAATAACATAAGGAAGTCTATGGTGAAAGCAAGTTGAAGGGAGGTTACAAGTAATATAGATAGATATATGTAGGTCGCAGGCTAAAGTATGGTAGGGCGACAAGGTGTTAGGAAGACAGGAGTAAGTATTAAAAAAATGGAGAAGGCAAGTGAGAAGGTGGCGAAAATGGATAAGTCCTCGGGATTAAGCCCATGAAAAGAAGAGAGCTGATGGTTTTTCTATATTATAGAAAGCTCATATAGCCTGAATGAACTCAAATGAGTCTAAGACTAATAGCATTTAAAAGAGATGGAATGCTTCCCTAGGTAGTATAATGAAGGTGTAATTGTGAAAGATAAAGGATGTCGTTTGGGCCTTCGATTAAGTAATAATTTGAAGAAAGAAAAAAGGGATTTCATGAACTATACGGGATGAAAATACCCACGTAAGGTGAATCACATTGGGATGCTATGAAATACGGTTATGGAAGTATAGTATCGCCCCCAGGTGGATCAGTCTAATCACTTACGATGAGACGTAAGCCCTAGTGACAATGTATTACGTAAGAGGTTTCAATTTATCAGTAGTAGATTGCAGATCAACATTAAGGTGAATCAACAACAGATGAATAAGAGTTACAAAGTATGAGATGAGATTAGGCAATCATTCTTAAGATAAACGGTAAGGAAGAAGCATTAAAGGACTTACATTTATACATATAGGATAAGCTACTAGAGTAACCTGGAGTTGGTAGAAGATCTCAGTAACGATAAATCGAAGTAAGTGTTATGATATAGTATGGCCTACTTAGATGTAGTAAAGCTAATGACGTCCAGAGGGACAGCTTGACATAATTTAGTATATGTTCACAAAGTGAGGCCTAGATATTGGCTAAAAGCTGGAGAAAGAGGAGAGAAGAGTCGCATAGGCACACATACAAAGTTAGAGTCGTACATGCTGCATGATAGAAGGTAGCAACAGTTACGAGATTAGAAGGATTCCGACTACAAGCCGTGGTGTGAGAAAGAGGCTTAAAGGGGGGAATGCCCTGGCCTTTGGATTTATTCAAAGAATAATTTCCTAAATGGCAAGGAGTATATTAAAGTATTCGCAAGAGCTATGGGTTATGAGAATGATAAGTGCATCAGTCAACATTCGAGGACGGATGTTCCAAAGGGGGGAATAATGTTACACCCCGTATTTGTTTGTACGTACGCTATAAATAATTTGATGAAAGCTCGGAAATGAGATGTTACATCCCGCATTTTTGTACGTTAAAGTTTCGTCGTAAGTTAATTGACGTAAGCTCGGGAATGAGATTATTTTGGGATTATAAGTATTATGGTATTTCAAACAAGGGATAAGTAAATTCGTGAAGGTGAGAGGGTAAGCAAATCAAAGAAAGTAAGTTTCGTCAAAGTTTGTCGATTTGGGATAAAATATGGTCCGAGCTATAATACCCGGTATTTATGGACTAGTGCCATACAAGGTACCACATGACCATGATAGTAAGATATATGAAGTATGTTAAAAGTGAGTAGTATTTTAAGTAATTTGAGATAATTTCTAATTATGTGGATAATCGGATAATTATTAGTTAATGGGAGATTAACAAATTAATTAAGTGGATAATTGTTGAATGGGAAATATCCCCCAACATGGCAGCCATATAAGAGCTATTAGGTGACTCTTAATTAATTGTGCAAGATGGCAAACTTTAAAGAGATAGGTACTTCACCTCATTTGGTTAAAGAGAGTTATCAAGAAAGCCAAGAAATGTTACGACCACTAATCACTTCCTTGCTTGTAGTAAGCAAACGTTCCATTTCAAATTTATAATATTGTTCATAAGCTTCAAAGAGGAATGCTTATATTTACTAAGTTATGGATGAAGCTACAACAAATTCATACGAGATTTTATAAGGTAATAGCAACGAGATTTTGCGATTCTAAGGGAGTACAGTGCAATCTTTCTCAAGAATATCATATGGATTTTTTCCTACTTCGATCCGCCGTTACGTGAGTTGTCGCAAAAGACGTGTGTTGGAAGGATTGTCAAGATAATCGGCTCAGGTATGTTAAGGCTAAGCCCTTCCTTCATTTTGGCATGATCTCATAATTTTATGTGTTTGATAACGAGGCATAGAGAGAAGTTCATACTCCCGAATTTATATACATTATCCTAGTCTCATAAATTATAGTATTCTCTTTATCGGGACTTCATATTTAATTGAGTATTGTCTCATTCAAGAGAGCAGAGAGCCTATATATACAGTATTACAGTATTTTCATTACCATCGAGCTATAATCGATGGGCATTCCCCTATTGGGCAACCTCTGATCAGACGGTAAGTTATATACCAAGCCTACTATGGCCGAGAGCCTATGAGCAAGCCCAGTTGGCCGAGATACAGAGCCTAGTATGGCCGAGCACCTTTGAGCGAGCCTACTATGGCAGAGCAGTTGTATATATACCGAGCCTTATAGGGCCGAACATCTATTTTACTTACTATATTGAGAGAGTTGAGTCAGTATCAGCAGGTAAGCATATCTTCAGATTATCTTTGACTCCTAGTTACTTTCAGTTATTATATTATCAATTTAGTTCCAGCTTTCAGTATATTGCCTTACATACTCGGTACAATATTTTGTACTGACGTCCCTTTTCTGGAGGCGCTGCATTTCATGCGTGAAGGTTCAGACAGACAAATGGGTAGACCTCTTCATTAGGTGTTGCCCGAATTCAGCTTGATCGGTAAGCTACATGCCCTTCGGAGTTGTCGGGTCTAGAGCTTTATGTACATCTTGTGTATATATGTATATATGATATGAGTAGGTCAGGGCCCTGTTCCGATCACAGTATATCCATCAGTAGAGGCTTGTAGACATATCCTGTCAGTTAGTGCAGTATTTTGGGCTTGTAGGCCTTTTATGTATATTTTGTTGGTCTTCCAGCCGTAGTAGTTATGACGGCCTTGTCGGCCCAACTTTATATTGAAGTTTAGTCAGCATTCGCAATTGTCTTGCAATGTGGCCCATGGCTAAAGTATGACATTATATGTTCAGAGTCCCTTAGTCGCAAGTTGGTACGCAAGGATAGGTGAGGCACCGGATTCCGGTCTCGCCCCTCCAGGTTCGGGTCGTGATATAAACAAGTACACATGTATATGAAAATGAAATAAGATTCTCATGCTCCTGGACTGGTATAAATAACATGCCATAGCGTAAGCATGTGCAAAGTCGGTTATCACACTTCAAACCGGCAAGTTAACGCATAAATAGTAACTACCCCATTTATCCAGGGGAATTAGCCTCTTTGTAACCTCAAATGTAGCCCAGATAGTTCTTAATAAGGTACGAACACGAGAAACGTTATAACTTTACGCTTAACAGTCAATTCTAGGCATATCATAGCCTAAGCATGCTTTCGAGTATAAATACTTGCCCCGATGCCCGCATATTGGCTCAAACCTCACATATATGCACACTTATAGCGCATAGCTATCACAAATAATTAACGCCACTAGTGGCTCCACTGAGTTAAAATAAAATACTCATCTCAAACAGGCCGCAACCCGAAACAATATACTTCTGAGAACTCCAAGTCTCCAAATTCATCAAACACATGAATCATCGTAACCGATCCCAACTCCAGCACTAGAATGACTAACACATCTTCCATTCACGATCTCTCCATAAGGAATACTTTTATAATTCTTCCGTGCCACATACTACATCTATCATGCCATAATGTGACAAGCACGAGAATCTCATTATCAACTTTGGGTAACCAGCAAATTACATACCCGGTCATTCAGTAACCTTCATCTTGCTTCCTTCCAGGAGGAATTTATAATACACAACACGTTCCCTACACCGGTAGAATATATCCGGTTCAACCCATGGTAGAAACCATTAAGAACACTTTGAAATCCATTTGCACGTAACCAAGCTATCAGAATTGAATCCCTCTAACTCGACCAAGCCACACAGGTCACCAAACCCAAGAATATTGCCACCAAAATTTCTGTAAGGTCTCGCAACATCATAATTACCCCATAAATACCACAACCGTAACACTAACTCTGAAAATACCTTATGTGAATTTAAAATTGTTCTTCTTTCCTTTCTTATACTGAAATATAGAATCCATAGTCATACAAAATTACCGCAAGTCCCGACACCTTCAAATGCAAATCTTAGATTTTATCCATACACAAGTCCGAAACATTCTCAATTGCTATATATAATTCTCAAACCCACTATTTTCTCGGGAGTCACCCACTTTGCTCAAATCTAAATTGCACCGCCCAAACGGGCCGAAAGGCACAAGCCCCATTAGCACAACAACCCCCAAAGAAGTAACCATGCCTTAACACCACCAATCAAATTCATACTTCGTGCGCACTACGTTCTTCAAAATAACAATTTATTCATTCCTTTGTATTTCTATAAAGTGCCATATAACCCATATTCATGAATTTCCTTACTCGAGTCATCTTCGATCTCCATCTCTGCAAGTCATAACTGATCCACAAGTATGTCTCTGACCAAAACTAAAATTTAACACATAACCATGAAATCAAATTGTCAATAGCAGGCTCCCTCACTTAGCTTTAAGCTGCAATTATATAAACTTAGAACCCGCAAGGATTTCTCCTTCTCAATTACCATGATCTCGCATCGTTAACCCGCCAGACTTCTCGAAGTCTTTTGTTAAACTTTTCATGAACATTCTAAATCACCAGCCACATGCACACTCTCGACCTCTTACTGGGTAGCAAGTAATATTCCTCGCAGAAGCTTCATCAACATCACGTCACCGCTAATTGCTCACAAGAGATAACCCACTATTGGAATTCCTTACCGACATCTTCCAATAATGTGTCACGCCCCAAACTCAGAGAGCACGACCGGCGCTCAACCGAGAGAACCCGGCCGAGCAAGCCTATTAGACTTCCTTCTACCCAACTCATCCATGAATAAAGAGGAGATGTACTCCATTAATCAATCACTGAAAAGACTTTATTAACAACTTCCTTTTTATTCCCATTAGCAGCTTCATTTATAATTTCCAAAATATTACGAGTTTATAGAATTAATTAAAAATATAATTTCCAAGTACCAACATTTCTAGTTCAATTCCCAACATCAACCATAATCCACAACCAGTCTACGGAGCCTCTAAGTACAACAGAAGAGTAATATGAAAATGCCGGCAACAAGGCCCCGGCTATACCTCAAAACACTGTACATGAGAAACAAAAGATACATGACCCCGAAATGAAGTAGGGCTCACCAAATCAGCTGAAAAGAGTGTATTGCTATCACTGATCAATGTCGCCTGCTGAAGAACCACCTGCATCCATTAAAGATGCAGCGCCCCCGGCAAAAATGGACGTTAGTACTGTCGAATAGCACTAGTATTTATAGCTAAAAATCCTTTTTCAAAATAGAATGCCCATATAAGAAAAGGCAAAACATAGAAACAACAAGTCACGATTAACAATATCCAAACGTCCAGTTAAAACATAATAATTTTCAAAATACGAACTTCATCTATAATTTCGGTTGAGAGATCATTAGCATCGATATACCACCGTCTTTGTTAGCACGGAGTTCGATCACGCCCGATCGGCTAGGACATCTCCCCACGAACAATGTGGTTTGACATGTGATGCGAAAGAAAGTTGTTACCAAGAGTAGTACCACCATATGCACAATATGGCGTCTGATCTCCACCCGATCAGCTAGGCCGCCTACCCACATATGCCGTGCGGGTTGACTTTTCCAATCCACAAAGGTTCCAGTTGCATCCCAATTAAGGGGAATAATATCACAATCCACCTCTACACCGGCACGTGTAATTTCAGATGTGGTCCTTATGACCCACCCTTCCTCGGTATTGCTAATGATGCTCCCAAAAATAGTTTTGATTTGATTTGCAAACAAAAATATCATAAATACAATTATACTCACCTCAACATCTTTCACATTGTATGAATTCTCATTAGTATTTCCAGTCATTCACAACGACAATATTTCCTTGGCTCATTAGGCCAATCACAAGATTCTTTATTCCTAGCACGATAGCCGTATTTCATATTCCACACTTTCACCTCTTTCAATTTCAAAGATCACCATCAAGTATCAACATATAGGATATTTTAGAAATCATATACTTCAAATCCATTTGAAATGAAAACTTCAAACACAAATGGTTTCTTCCCAAAGAATGAGGCATACCAACCAACAATAGAAACACACATGAAAAATCATAAACAGTCAATACACCATTTACTCTTGCAATACTCTTCCCCAGAAATGACAGTGTACAATTTCAACACATGAGTATATAGAACTCGAATCACACTGGATATATTTGTAAATCAAAGCATTAGTTAAAGCAGCCACTAATGGGCATGAATTTAGTACAAAAGCTTTTAGACAATTCTATCTTTCATTGAAACACGACTCAAAGCCATAACCTTTTAATACGTAACCCATACTTTGAAACTTACAGAAACATTATAGAATTCAATTCCAAGGGAGAAAGTTTAGCCAACATACCTCAATCGCGCTTCTTTAGACTCTACAATTATCCGGAACCCTTAGCAACCTCAATCTATTTTAGCAATATCCAAATTGAACCCAAAATTAGGAAAGCGTTCATGGTTCTAGTTCCGTTTTTATTTTTTCCACACTCTTTATCACATGCATGCAAGATGAACCACCCTTATACCCATAAAGTATCACACTAATACCTCATTATAGCTATGTTTGAAATTAAGAGCTTGGTTGATGAAGCCTTACCTTTTAGGGTGTAGAATTTTGATGCTCTACTTGAATATTTCTAAAGCTTTGAGTGATGGTTGAAGATCAATTGATGAAAATTAGGCCCTCCCTCTAGAACCCTCTCTCGTACACTAGAAATATCATAAATGAGTTTTAAAATAAACTAAAGGGGTATTTTAACGGAATGGGGGTCGGGTTTTAAATTAATAAAATGGGTGCTCTGACAGAGGTCTGCGGTCGCATATGTGACCACATAATGGTTATGCGGTCCGCATACTCGTTCTGCGGTCACATAATGCACCGCAGAACTCCCTCCACAAAAACCCAAGAGGGATTATGCGACTGACATGCGGTCCGCATATCGATTATGCGGTCGCATAATTGACCGCAAAATAGACCTCAAGTTGGCCAAACTTACTGCTTCACTCTGCGGCCATTATGCGGTCCGCAGAGTGATTATGCGGCCGCATAATGGGCCGCATAAATGCGCTTTTTTGCCAAAAATTTTTCTTTACTTTTAGGTGCATTGTTCAACCCAAAAAGTCCGAACCGCGGCGAGCTTGCTCGCCGCGAAGATCTTGTACCATCCTCAAACACGTAAGCCTACTCCGGCACCACGAAACCTTGAATTCACTTGCAAAACTTACGGGCTTTACACTGAAATACTTCAAAAGTTTTTGGGGTGTTACATTCTCCCCCACTTAGGATCATTCGTCCTCGAATGAGGGTCAAAATTCATCATTAGCATTCAATGTGGTTCAACTGATGGTTCGCATGCACCAGTAGTTTTAAAATTTGGCTAACTCTCTAAATTTCTAAAAATAATTTGCCAGAGTCTCCCCTAATATTGGGCCTATCCACCTGCCAGAGTAATACCAAAACAATTCCTAACAACACATCCGCAACTTGACAAAACATCACCATGTATAACAACATCACTAATCTCATCATTACAGGCATTATACTATCAAGAGTGGTATCTGGACATGAGCTGCACATATTTAAATCATAACACAGAAGTACCTTTCAAATCACAATCATTTAACTATACACTCAAGTGGGAACATTTTATTTCCTTAACACTTTTTCCCTCCATATGGTCTCCTCAACTTACAGACTTCGCCATAACACATTAACGGAGACAATCCCTACTCCCGAACCTTTCTAACAAGGATAGCAAATAGTTTCTCCTCACAATCCCATTATCCCTTATCTTTACCTCATTAGACATAGACACATGAAACACCGGGTACGCGGAGAACAATAAAAGGGAAACACATTAGACATAGTCTCCCTTCTTGTTTGACATGCCTGAACCTACAATAATTGATAGATTTTCTTCAAACAAGAACAACGAGGTTCGAGATTTCGCTGGAAATATTCAAGAATCCATCAACGTGCTGAGCATGGCATTTCAGGAGGTTATATCCTAAGAGACATGAAGGTCACTACCAATAGCGCTGGCATGATGATTCGTTGTGGTGACACCATCGTTTCAACAAATGAGTCATAGAGTTGCCTAGTAGGCATAGATAATGTAGGGATCAGGTTCATGATTAGGAGATTTAAATAAATGAGTCATTTTACACATGTGACATATGGGAGGCATGGTCTGGAGGATAAAGACATTAGCGTCAGTTATTCTTGGAATACTATGAGCCAGGAAAAGGACAACAACAAATGTTTCATTCCATACGTGCCTTGTTTGGCAATAGTAGGCCTCAAAGAGAGATAGAAAATGTAACACCAGTCGGCTCTTGGAATGTAGGAAAAATCAGTTTAACTCGAAATGAGAATATTCTAGCACCCTGAATATGATATGCATTTCAAGATACACAAAGTTGCATTACACTCTTAACAGTAACTAGCACAAGGAATCTATGCCACAAACTTACGAGGATGAAAATAAGTTGAACACTTGTGAGATTATTATCATTCCCACAGCTTAACATTTGCCAATATTTGATCCTATGTGAGAGGACTAGAGATACGCCGAGTTTGTCTTTCAATTCAATATGCTCACCATAAGGCTACTCAACTTTCAATCTCACACAAGTGGAATCATGTAACTAGGACATCTTAATGTTGGATGAAATCATGTATTAGTTAGAGAGAATGAACACTTTGCCGTGAGCTAGACATATTTTTGCCATAACAACTCTCAAGTTGCCATATCAGGCCAATTATGGCAACCACAATACTGGGAACAAGGTGAGTTACTCACTGAGGCATGATCTAGGTGGACATGAAAGTCATACTGAGATGGGTAAACAACAAGACCTCCCTGTGACAAATTTGTGATAAATCTCAAGTTGCTCAGAAACTTTATGCGGATAAGTGGCCTCTTTCAATTGGCATGTACGCACATGATAGATGCTAAGATATACTCTCATGTTACTAGACAATGAAAAGGATTCATGATACTATTCATAAAGGAGTAGAATAATTGTTCCAACCATAGAAGTCACATATACCAGAGAGGAAAACAGTGACTCAAGAAGGATCTCAACACTAGGCTGCTTTCCATTGGATATGATACCGCATAGGTAAATATTATGGTGATGCATGTATAGGCACAAATGAGCAGATGTTATCCATTTGAATCAAAAGGTTCTATACGAAATTCATCAGGTATTGTCCCTTGTTGAGAATTTAGGGAAGTAGTGGGAAGTATTACCCTAGGGTTATAATGCAATTCAAGGAACCCATTATAGAACTCAATTTCTCAAGAGGTTGTAAATATAAGGAATTGTGATAAAGAGGCTGCATGAATACTGTGCCTTGTTCTAAGAATAGATACAGAGAACGACTCATAAATTTGTTTCGGTTCTATCCCTGTGACAAATTTGTGATAAATCTCAAGTTGCTCAGAAACTTTATGCGGATAAGTGGCCTCTTTCAATTGGCATGTACGCACATGATAGATGCTAAGATATACTCTCATGTTACTAGACAATGAAAAGGATTCATGATACTATTCATAAAGGAGTAGAATAATTGTTCCAACCATAGAAGTCACATATACCAGAGAGGAAAACAGTGACTCAAGAAGGATCTCAACACTAGGCTGCTTTCCATTGGATATGATACCGCATAGGTAAATATTATGGTGATGCATGTATAGGCACAAATGAGCAGATGTTATCCATTTGAATCAAAAGGTTCTATACGAAATTCATCAGGTATTGTCCCTTGTTGAGAATTTAGGGAAGTAGTGGGAAGTATTACCCTAGGGTTATAATGCAATTCAAGGAACCCATTATAGAACTCAATTTCTCAAGAGGTTGTAAATATAAGGAATTGTGATAAAGAGGCTTCACGAATACTGTGCCTTGTTCTAAGAATAGATACAGAGAACGACTCATAAAGTTGTTTCGGTTCTATCCCTGTGACAAATTTGTGATAAATCTCAAGTTGCTCAGAAACTTTATGCGGATAAGTGGCCTCTTTCAATTGGCATGTACGCACATGATAGATGCTAAGATATACTCTCATGTTACTAGACAATGAAAAGGATTCAGATACTATTCATAAAGGAGTAGAATAATTGTTCCAACCATAGAAGTCACATATACCAGAGAGGAAAACAGTGACTCAAGAAGGATCTCAACACTAGGCTGCTTTCCATTGGATATGATACCGCATAGGTAAATATTATGGTGATGCATGTATAGGCACAAATGAGCAGATGTTATCCATTTGAATCAAAAGGTTCTATACGAAATTCATCAGGTATTGTCCCTTGTTGAGAATTTAGGGAAGTAGTGGGAAGTATTACCCTAGGGTTATAATGCAATTCAAGGAACCCATTATAGAACTCAATTTCTCAAGAGGTTGTAAATATAAGGAATTGTGATAAAGAGGCTTCACGAATACTGTGCCTTGTTCTAAGAGTAGATACAGAGAACGACTCATAAAGTTGTTTCGGTTCTATCCCAACTTCCATAGTAACATAAGAGGTGATATATGACAAAGTGGAACAGGGATCAATAAGAGCATACACATCATAAGATCGGACAGTCAATATACCTGTAACCACATCTTGAGAAGCCTAAAACTTTTGACTTCTCCTCATAGCATAAAACCTGTTAGGCCCTCCCGAGCTATGAATACCACCCCTAGCTGTTCCACGCACTGCAGGCGCTATAGTGCCTCTAGCTGGGGGAGGCATTGTGGATGTAGTAGCTACAAAACTGGATGGCAGTGCCATACCCTTGCCCATGCTCTGGCGAGACAAATAACAATCTCTTTGAAAGTGGCCCGTCATACCACACTTGTAGCACACCTTTGTACCATAGTGACACACTCCTGGATGGCATCTCCCACACTTCACACAACGGGGATGAGGTTCGCTGAACTGACTCGTCTCACTGACTTGATATTTACCCTTTTTGCATACATCATAAGCATACCCCTTATCCTTCCTACGAGCTTCCAATGTGGGATTAACAATTCCAGCACTGGATTGCTGTGTGGGCCTTTGGAATTGCCCAAAGATACCACCTCTAATGCGCTGCTGAGCATACTCACAACACGACGCCAAATATTCCTCCCCGCATGAAGGACATAACTGGATGGGTGTACCCAATCTAGGGCATTTGTTCTTCTTGTTCCCCCTCTTTCCACAGCCATAACATATTTTAAGGGTCATCCAACATATTCCCAAGTGTCGCTTCTTGAAAATCACACAATCTGGTTCATTAGCACCAAAAACCCTCTTTCGTTTCTTAGATTCTCTCACCACTCAATCCGGTGGTGCGGTGATAGTGGTAGGAATAAGGACACTTCCCTTAGCAACAAGTTCTTCCAACCCCTCCACGGCTCGATGCATTCTCCCAACGAACTCTTGCGTAATGTCCCCCAGGTTCAATGGAGCGGTCATTCCCTCCTCATTGTTTTGAACTCATGGATTACTCATCTGAAAAATATCATGAGACATAATGAGGAAATTAGCTTCCTATCTTGAGCTCTATTGCACGATCTGGAGTATCAAAGAAGTGTGAAATTCCTAAATGTCCAAGTAGCCTCCTCATTACAGATGTGGTCGATAACACACCGATAAGAATGACTCTACTATACACGGCTCCGAGACATCCTAGGACACTTTAAAACCTTAGGCTCTGATACCAAGTTTGTCACACCCCAAACTCAGGGAGCACGATCGGTGCTCAACCGAGAGAACCCGACCGAGCAAGCCTATTAGACTTCCTTCTACCCAACTCATCCATGAATAAAGAGGAGATGTACTCCATTAATCAATCACTGAAAAGACTTTATTAACAACTTCCTTTT
The DNA here is from genome assembly GCF_000715075.1 of Nicotiana tabacum. Lineage (NCBI taxonomy): Eukaryota > Viridiplantae > Streptophyta > Magnoliopsida > Solanales > Solanaceae > Nicotiana > Nicotiana tabacum. The sequence continues at coordinate 12,230,859 of NC_134083.1, read as the reverse complement.
TATTCCTATTAGCAGCTTCATTCATAATTTCCAAAATATTATGAGTTTATAGAATTAATGAAAATCATATTTTCCAAGTACCAACATTTCTAGTTCAATTCCCAACATCAACCATAACCCACAACCTGTCTACAGAGCCTCTAAGTACAATAGAAGAGTAATATGGAAATGCCGGCAACAAAACCCCGGCTATACCTCAAAACACTGTACATGAGAAACAAAAGATACATGCCCCCAAAATGAAGTGGGGCTCACCAAATCAGCTGAAAAGAGTGTACTGCTATCACTGATCAATGCCGCCTGCTAAAGAACCACCTGCATCCATTAAAGATGAAATGCCCCTGGCAAAAAGGGATGTTAGTACTGTCGAATAGCACTAGTATGTATAGCTAAAAATCCCCTTTCAAAATAGAATGCCCATATAAGAAAAGGCAACACATAGAAACAGCAAGTCACAATCAACAATATCCAAACGTCCAGTTAAAACATAATAATTTTTAAAATACGAACTTCATATATAATTTTGGTTGGGAGATCATTAGCACCGATATACCACCATCTTTGTTAGCACGGAGTCTGATCACGCCCGATCTACTAGGCCATCTCCCCACGAACAATGTGGTTTGACATGTGATGCGAAAGAAAGTTGTTACCAAGAGTAGTACCACCATATGCGCAATATGGCGTCTGATCTCCACCCGATCAGCTAGGCTGCCTTCCTACATATGCCGTGCGGGTTGACTTTTCCAATCCACAGAGGTTCCAGTTTCATCCCAATTAAGGAGAATAATATCACAATCCACCCCTACACCGGGACGTGTAATTTTAGATGTGGGCCTTATGACCCTCCCTTCCTCGGTATTGCTAATGATGCTCCCAAAAATAGTTTTAATTTGATTTGCAAACAAAAATATCATAAATACAATTATACTCACCTAAACATCTTTCACATTGTATGAATTCTCATTAGTATTTCCAGTCATTCACAACGACAATATTTTCTTGGCTCATTAGGCCAATCACAAGATTCTTTATTCCTGGCACGATGGCCGTATTCCATATTCCACACTTTCACCTCTTTCAATTTCAAAGATCACCATCAAGTATCAACATATAGGATATTTTAGAAATCATATACTTCAAATCCATTTGAAATGGAAACTTCAAGCACAAATGGTTTCTTCCCAAAGAATGAGGCATACCAACCAACAATAGAAACACACATGAAAAATCATAAACAGTCAATACACCATTTACTCTTGCAATACTCTTCCCCAGAAATAACAGTGTACAATTTCAACACATGAGTATATAGAACTCGAATCACAATGGATATATTTATAAATCAAAGCATTAGTTAAAGCAGCCACTAATGGGCATGAATTTAGTACAAAAGCTTTTAGACAATTCTATCTTTCATCGAAACATGACTCAAAGCCATAACCTTTTAATACGTAACCCATATTTTGAAACTTACAGAATCATTATAGAATTCAATTCCAAGAGAGAAAGTTTAGCCAACATACCTCAATCGCGCTTCTTTAGACTCTACAATTATCCGGAACCCTTAGCAACCTCAATCTATTTTAGCAATATCTAAATTGAACCCAAAATTAGGAAAAAGTTCATGGTTCTAGTTCACTTTTTATTTTTCCCACAGTCTTTATCACATGCATGCAAGATGAACCACCTTCATACCCATGAAGTATCACACTAATACCCCATTATAGCTATGTTTGAAATTAAGAGCTGGGGTGATGAAGCCTTACCTTTTAGGGTGTAGAATGTTGGTGCTCTACTTGAATATTTCCAAAGCTTTATGTGATGGTTGAAGATCAATTGATGAAAATTAGGCCCTCCCTCTAGAATCCTCTCTCTTACTCGTATTCATGGGGGTCGGGTTTTAAATTAAGAAAATGGGTGCTCTGACACAGGTCTGCGGTCGCATATGCGACCGCATAATGGTTATGCGGTTCGCAAAGTGACCGCAGAAATGGTCCTCAGGGACCTGAACTTTCGGCCCAGGTATGCGACCAGTATGCGGTCCGTATACTCGTTCTGCGGTCACATAATGTATCGCAGAACTCCCTCCGCAAAAATCCAAGAGGGATTATGCGACCGATATGCGGTCCGCATATCGATTATGCAGTCGCATAATCGACCGCAAAACGGACCTCAAGTTGGCCAAACTTACTGCTTCACTCTGCGGCCATTATGCGGTCCGCAGAGTGATTATGCGGCCGCATAAAGGGCCAGATAAATGCGCTTTTCCGCCAAAAATTTTTCTTTACTTTCCGGTGCATTGTTCAACCCAAAAAGTTCGAACCGTGGCAAGCTTGCTCGCCGCAAAGATTTTGTACCATCCTCAAACACGTAAGCCTACTCCGGCACCACAAAACCTTGAATTCACTTGCGAAATTTATGGGGCTTTACACTAAAATACTTCAAAAATTTCCGGGGTGTTACACAACGCTGCACTGGGTGCAACGACCACGTAATCCGTAAATTCTCCTAAGCTCATGTTCGCCCACCATTTGTATAAGTCTGCACTTTCCCTATTGACATCAACTGAAAGTTCAACAATACCTTCCGAACTCAAGTCATATTGCGCCTGTAACGATAATTAGATCTTCACATGCCTCTTCATTTCAAACAAACTCCTTTCTTCTATATTCAATCTTTCTTGGTACAGTAACCATCACTCCAAATAAAGTTCGTAGGCCAAATCACATTTTATCACGACTCCTAACCGTTCTACACTTTCTTAAGGCGCGCCACTACCCTACCACAGAATCCCTATGCTAATCTGCCACTCTTACTTCGGTTAAACTATCTCCTTTAAGCAACTTCTCAACCTCTACTTCTCCTACTTGACCTGCTAGTACTTCAACCACCGCGAAACATTTCCCGTCATGTCTTCCCTCATAATTTGCTGCCCAACTGTTGCATCAAATCAAAATGCATCTCTGTAGCACATGAACCAATAAATTGTTACCGACCCTAAGCCTCTTCGAAGATCATCTTTTTCGAGCCATAAACATTAGAAATACCCATTCGATTCTAAATCGGTGTACACATCTATCTCTGGAAACTGCCCCTCATGTACCATTTCATAACACCCTGCCCCTAAGGCGAAATCTAAGAAGACCGTAACACAAGCGGACCATAATGCATTCAAACAAGGACGTAAACATGGCATCACAATGAAAATTCGACCATGCTCGCAAATACCAAGTCTTGTCACTTAACAACCAAACTTGGACATCTATAGTCCGACTGCCTTTCCTTCGCTGGAATTAATTGCTGAACCCCGTAATCATGTATTGAGAAATCCTCTCTTCGAGCCATTCACCGCCTCAACACATAACGAGCACCTTACTATTACACCAATATTGTGTGATAACAACGTATAGCCATCGTAGCAACCCGTGCACAGTCTCGAAATCATAAAAAATACAGATACTGAGCTGGAATAAAAGAACATTCAAATCATCTTAACACATCCCGCAGTTACATCATACTCATCACAAAGCCATTCCACCGCTCATCAAGCCATAAATTCCACTCGTAGGTACATTACCGGACATATGATTTCAAATGTACAGGTTACAAATGAAGCTACCGAACCTAAGCTGCGATTTAAACCTGGCTTCAAGTCCTCCAGACTGGCCAATCACCAAAACACAGAATACACATCTTGAACCTCGTTCATAGAATCCTAAGCCAGCGATGCATAACTGATACAGAGCACTCATATTCGCATACGAAATCCGTGGAAGCAATTCAAAGAGTTATGTTTCAAGCAGAATCAACTCCACACGTTAGAATACAAGAAAGTGAAATTTTCCTAAGGGTTTGGCAGCCTCTCGAAGATAAGTACAGACGTCTCCGTACCGATCCGCAAGACCCTACTAAACCTGCTCATGACTAGTGAGACCTATGTTACCTAGAGCTCTGATATTCAGTGTCACAACCCAAAATCTCACTTGTCGTGATGGTGCCTATCCCAATGCTAGGCAAGCTGACAATCTCAATAAACTCCTATATCTTTTATGTTTAAAAATAAAATGATTAAATTCAGCGGAAGAAAATTCACAAATACATATATAAACACTCCCAAAATCCGGTGTCACAGAGTACATGAGCATCTAATATGAATACAAGTTTGGAAATACGGTCCATAATTGTTTGAGACTAAATGCAGTAAATAAGAAGGTAAGAAGGTAGGGAAGGAGAGGCAAGGTCTGCGGAATACGACAGCTACCTCTGAATCTCTGAAAAGTCAACCGTGTGAAAGAATCAACTCCCGCTATATCCGGGAATACCTGGATCCGCACACGAAGTGCAGGGTATAGTATGAGTACAACCAACTCAGCAAGTAACAATAATAAATAAGAAACTGAAGATAGTGATGAGCTACACAATTATAGTTCACTTTTAGTAATTCCAACAAAGAATAGACATGCTTCCAAATCCAGTAGTTTAAGTCAAATCAGTTTTATACGGTTCAAGTTCATGTAATTCGGATATATAATCTTTCAGAAAATTTCAGAACAATGACAGCTAGCAACTAAGTGCAGCAACAAATGAAAAGCAAGTACAGCCTCTCAGGACAACAATCACTCACTGGGCTCCCAGCCCTCATCACTCACACTCAATGGGTATTCGCGCTCACTGGGGGTGTACAGACTCCGGAGGGGCTCCTACAGTCCAAGCGCTATAATCCGCACGGACAACTTGCGTGTTGCACGAACAACTCACGTGCTATAATATCTTTCACGGACAACCCACGTGTTGCACGGACAACTCACGTGGTATAATATCCATACCTCACCGACATTCCCTCGGCCTCACTCAGTCATCAACCTCTCTAGTCTCTCGGGCTCTCTAAAATCACAAAGATCAGCCCAAACAAAGATAACATAGTGTATCAACAAAAATCAAGAAAAACTGAGATATGATATGTAAGAAAAATTATGACTAAGTACAAGACAACAATTAGCAAATAATTCAACAAGTACGTGACCTATGCGGGTCCCAACAGTACTATCACATAGCTTAAGCATGATTTACAGTCAAATTTCTTTAACACATAGAGAGCATATAGTTAACAACAAGTTATTCAACTTTACAGTTTTACGGGACAGACCAAGTCACAATTTCCTCGGTGCACGCCCACACGCCCGTCACCTAGCATGTGTGTCACCTCCAAAATAATCACATGACACAAATATTCGGGGTTTCATACCCTCAGGACCAGATTTAAAACTGTTACTTACTTCAAACCGTGAAATTCTTATTCCGCTAAGCCTTTGCCCCGAGAATTGGCCTCCAAACATCTCGAATCTAGCTACAAATAATTTGATTCAATCAATAAAATTTATTGGAATTAATTCCATAATAAAATGCTAATTTTCCATAAAAATCCGAATTTTTGCTCAAAACTCACCAGTGGGGCCCATATCTCGGAATCCGGCGAAACTCTCAAAATCCGACAACCCATGCAATTACGAGTCCAACCATACCAGTTTCACTCAAATCCGACTCCGAATCGATACGGAAATCTCAAAATTTTGTTTCTATGAGATTTCTAAATTTTTTCCAAATTTCAATCTCAAAACACTAATTAAATGATGAAAACAAATGATGGATTCTGTGTAATCTAACCATAATTGAGTTAAGAACACTTACCCCAATGTTTTCTCTGAAAATCTCCTAAAACTCGTCTCTCCCTAGCTCCAATTTGACAAAAATGGAAAATGGGACGAAGTCCTCTGCTTTATAACTTACAGTTCTGTACAGGCCCTCGGCCTCGATCCTGGCCCTCGATCATGGCCTCGATCATGGCCCTCAATTATGGCCTCGATCCTCGGCCTTCGATCCTCGACCTTCGATCCTCGGCCTTCGAATTTCCAGCAGAATACAAATTGCAGCAGCTTTTGCAGCAGTTGTTTAAGTCCAACTTTTGATCTGTTAACCATCCGAAACCTCCCGGACACAAACCATATATGAATTCCAATCATAAAACACGCTACGGACCTGCTCGTGCACCCAAAACACTAAAAAGAGGTCGTCTTGACCCGATATTTACCATGGTCAAACTCCCAAATTTCTTAACCTTACTAGTCTCTCAACTAATGATCCAAAAACAAATACACCCAAGCCCCTCGGGACCCGTCAAATCATACCAAAAAGTCCTATAACATCATACGGACTTAGTCGAAACCTCAAATCATATCAAACAAAGCTAAAACCATGAATCATACCCCAATTCAAGCTTAAGGAACTTAAAAATTTCTAAGTTCTACATTCGATGCCGAAACCTATCAAATCAATTCCGATTGACCTCAAAATTTGCACAAAAGTCATAAATGACATAACATAGTTATGAAAATTTTCAGAACTGGATACCTATCCCGATACCAAAAAGTCAACCCCCCGATCAAACTTCCCAAAAATTCAACTTTCGCCATTTCATGCCTAATTCCACTACGGACCTCCAAATAATTTTTCGGACACGCTCCTAAGTCCAAAATCACCATACGGAGATATTGGAATCATTAAAACTCTATTTTGGGGCCGTTTACATATAAGTTAACATCCGGTCAATTATTTCAACTTAAGCTTCCAACATGAAATTTATTCTTCCAAGTCATAATACATCGTAGGAAGTTATTCAAGACTTCAAATAGTTGAAAGGAGTATAAATGCTCAAAACGACCGGTCGAGTCATTATAATCTCCCCCACTTAAACATACGTTCGTCCTCGAACGTGCCAAGAGTTGTTCCTAAACCTTTAAATCACTGTTCCTCCTTACCATGCACATACCTGGGGGTGATCCCACGTCACCCTATTCTATATAGGCCTGACAAGATAACACAACTTAAAATCATTAATTTAACCTTAGCCCAAAACTTGAAGCCCAATTTCTAACACCTAAAATTCTTTCCAAGATCTAAATCTCACACACCGTATAAATCTAAACAAGCTGTATCAAGACATAGCCATAACCTTGTTCCAAAACCTTCGTACACTGCTGATAATAAAAGAAACATGCAGAAATCTCATGACCCTTTATCAAAGCAACAAATTATGGAGCTCTCTCACCCCAACCAGAACTATAATCACTTTCTAAGCCGACTTTCAATATTATCCTTCCGAATATACCGTAATCAAACTTGATAGTAACCATTCTAGGTCCAATGACCTTATATTATTAAACACAACTATCCCAATGACACGCCACATCAATATAACTCAAGCCACAATTGCGCAATCCGTGTACCCAAATTTAGGAGATGTCTCAAGGATGAGAACCGTATTCCAAGTTCAACAAACACCACCACAACCACAATGTTATAACCAACTCCTCAAATTTCGTGAAGGGGTTAACCATAGGTGTATATGCACAATTGTAGAGGAAGGAAATTAATAAATCAGATAAATTATCATAGAAATAGAATTTCCACACACGGCACAGACAACTCACGTGCTAATAATATAAATCGACTGGCATGGTCATAGGCTTTCAGTCCCAACATATCACACAGGAGCAATTAAACTGTTACAACCCATATCTTTTTGTACGTACGACATATATAAATTAATGAAAGATCCGAAATGAGATGTTACATCCCGTATTTTTGTACGTTAAAGTTTCGTCGTAAGTTAATCGGCGTAAACTCGGGAATGAGATTATTTTGGGATTATAAGTATTACGCTATTTCAAACAAGGGATAAGAAAATTCGTGAAGATGAGAGGGTAAGCAAATCGAAAAAGTGAGTTTCGTCAAAATTTGTCGATTTGGGATAAAATATGGTCCGAGCTATAATACCCGGTATTTATGGACTAGTGCCATACAAGGTACCACATGACCATGATAGTAAGAAGTATGAAGTGTGTTAAAAGTGAGTAGTATTTTAAGTAATTTGAGATAATTTCTAATTATGTGGATAATCGAGTAATTATTGGTTAATGGGGGATTAACAAATTAATTAAGTGGATAATTGTTGAATGGGAAATATCCCCCAACGTGGTAGTCATATAAGAGCTGTTAGGTGACTCTTAATTAATTGTGCAAGATGGCAAACTTTAAAGAGATAGGTACTTCATCTTATTTGGTTAAAAAGAGTTATCAAGAAAGCCAAGAAATGTTACGGCCACTAATCACTTCCTTGCTTGTAATAAGCAAACATTCCCTTTCAAATTCATAATGTTGTTCATAAGCTTAAAAAAGGAATGCTTATATTTACTAAGTTATGGATGAAGCTACAACAAATTCATGCTAGATTTCATAAGGTAATAGCAACGGAATTTTGCGATTCTCAGGGAGTACGGTGCAATCTTTCTCAAGAATATCATATGGATTTTCCCTTACTTCGATCCGTTGTTATGTGAGTTGTTGCAAAAGATGTGTGTTGGAAGGATTGTCAAGAGAATCGGCTCAGGTATTTTAAGGCTAAGCCCTTCCTTCATTTTGGCATGATCTCATAATAACACCTATGAGCGAGCCTACTACGGTAGTGTAATTGTATATATACCGAGCCTTATAGGGCCGGACAACTATTTTACTTACTATATTGAGAAAGTTGAGTTAGTATCAGCAGGTAAGTATATCTTCAGATTATCTTTGACTCCCAGTTACTTTCAGTTATTATATTATCAGTTTAGTTTCAGCTTTCAGTATATTGCCTTACATACTCTGTACATTATTTCGTACTACCGTACCTTTTCTGGGGGAGCTGCATTTCATGCGTGCAGGTTCAGGCAGGCAGACGGGTAGACCTCCTCATTAGGTGTTGCCCGAGTTCAGCTTGATCGGTAAGCTCCATGCCCTTCGGAGTTGCAGGGTCTAGAGCTTTATGTACATCTTGTGTATATATGTATTTATGTTATAAGTAGGTCGGGGTCCTATTCCGATCACAGTATATCCATCAGTAGAGGCTTATAGACATATCCTGTCAGTTAGTGCAGTATTTGGGGCTAGTAGGCCTTTTATTTATATTTTGTTGGTCTGCCAGCCGTAGTAGTTATGACGGCCTTGTCAGCCCAGGTTTATATTGATGTTTAGTCAGCATTTGCAATTGTCTTGCAATGTGGCCCATGACCAAAGTATGACATTATATGTTCAGAGTTCCTTAGTCGCAAGTTGGTACGCAAGGATAGGTGAGTCACCGGGTGCCGGTCTCACCCCCAGGGTTCGGGTCGTGACAAAAGTGGTATCTAAGCAGTTCTGTCCTAGAGAGTCTACAAGCCGTGTCTAGTAAAGTCTTGTTTATGAGTGTGTTGTGCACCACACTTATAAGCAGGAGGCTACATGGCTTTTAGGACTGTCACTATTTCTTCTTACTCTAGATCGTGTGGTAGAGCTCACTTGTAAGAATTCAGATTCCTAAATTCTATTATATTCGTAATACAACGATACCGACATCTAGAAAGACGGTTGGTAAGGGATTGAATATGGTTGTGGAAGAATTGAGTCAGAGGAACTCGATTTTGCATCATGCTTATGATGAATAAATGTAAGGTCTTCAGTAGATCATGTGTGTTTAAGATTCTTGATAAGGAGCTTTAAGGCAAGAATATTTATCTATTCTTACGGTAAAAAGGAATAAGAGAATTGGAAGGTAGACAGAAGTTTCAGCAAGTAAAAGAAGCAAGGTGAAGAAGGGTAGGACATACCCAGTTAATGAGGATTATCATTATTTACCATTCAGGAAGAGAGATATAAGCATTTTGAGTTACCTTCAACAGTAACAGATGTATGTACAATCGGCCAAACCGATCTCAGTTATGCTCCATGGGAGCCAACAAATATAATTTAAGAGAAGGACGGGATATCGGGATCCAGTTGGGGTTAAAGTAACCCGAAATATTGGATGGATTGTTAGCGTTAGCTCACATTCCGAAGAATATTGTGAATGTGCTATTAGATCTCCTTGTAAGACACCCAGATGGTGCACTCTAAAATAGTACAACCAGATATGAGTACTGAAAAGATAGGTACTGGAAGCCTTGAAGGGATAAATATTACCTTAGTGTGGCTCCCGTCCCTAGTAGAGAAAGAATGTTAGGCAACCCAAAGAGCCAGGGGATGGAGCAAGGGGAGCTAAAAGCAAAAGAATGTCTTGTTGGAATTTTCAAAATAAAATGATAGATAGAGATGTTAGTAGGGAAATAAGAAGAGAGTTAATGAAGCATTATGAGTAGGATGTGATACATGGATGACAACGGTAAATCAAAAAAAATTGACAGTATTACAAAGTCTTTAGTCAAGTGAAGGAAGAGACGAGAGGTGACAGGCCTTGAGGCAACAAAAGAGTATAGGCCATAAAGTCATATCCTCATTTCGAGAAATAAGTTCGTGACTCTAACGTGATTACCAGGAGGAAAATTTAGACCCCCAGAGTAATAGAAATCAGTATGGACTGGTGAACAAGATAAACTAAGCATGAATTAGGGACTGGGTGATTTGATAATAGTCGGCATGGTGAAAATTTTAGAGATTGTGTTCCGGCGATAATAGAATGGACGATAGAAGAATAAACTTTAAAGGTCATTCAGGAAGACGCTTCTCTAGAGAAAGCAATGTGAGCAAAGTTAAGTTTAAGGGACTATGTGTGCCAGTTACATTAAGTGTCACCCTCGTGGATAAAGAATTTTGTTATCCTTAGTATAGAAGGATTACCGCAAGGCAGGAAAAGGTCATCAATAATGTGAAAAGATGCCAAAGAGGAAGAGGTAAAACATCTATAGGTAGATCGTCGTGGCTCCAAATCTTAGTACTCCCTAAAAGGGGGAATATGGAGTGATGTGGCATTAAGTCAGAATTACACGATTCTAGTAATTATGGAATGGTAAAGGAAGAATGCGATAAAAATAAAAAAGGAATGAGATTGCATTTATCCAAATCCTACAAATATGCTACGATTCCAGAATATTATGCAAGCACGACGTCAAGGAAAGGAAGTAAGGGTTCCTGCCCGGAATGTTATTGATAAATAAGGAACTAGAGCAAGAGGTAAGTTGGACAAAAGAAATAACCCAAGAAAGAATTTGCGGGATATTGATATGAGAATGGGTCAACGAGTAATTAGTGGTTGATTCAGGAAAAGCCTAGTCATGGCTAGATAAGAGGTTACCAACAAATCAGCAGATCATGCAAGATGAACATAATGAACCCCAACATGGGGAATTCAGTCTCGTAGATATGACATCGGAACCCTTGAGAAATATTCAGATAGGAGTTAGGGTACTTAAAGGTATCGTATGAGTATTACAGAAATAAAAGAGAATGCCACTGGGAAGACAGTCAAAACTTCAGTTCAGAAGCAACCACACGAGCACAAGTGCACAGAGGTATGTAACTACAGATATTTATAGACGAGTAAGAACATAGAAAACTTCTTCGGGTATACAATATAACAAGCTCGCAACATTACAAGAATCAGAGGGTCCTCCCTAAGTACTGCAATGAAAGACTAGCTGCAGAAGTAAGGAGGAAGGCTTCAATCTAAGCTCAGTGACCTAAAGAGGAAGTGATCTTATAACAACAGTCTCACAACAACGTTGTATGCATTCCATAAGAAAGTGGCACCTACCTGGCTAATGGACGGGAAGTAAAAATCAGAAGTGATATTCAAGATTATATGAGTTGTATGGAATTCCAATATGTATGGGCACTAAGATAAGTTAAGTATGCACGCAACTACTGGCAGAACGACCAGGAAAAGCAATTTCTTGCATTTAAAGAAAGTTGATAAGGAACAAAAAGAATTATTCGATTAGTGATCCAGAGTTAGTTACGTTATGAACACACTTAAGAGTTCGGAGTATTATCCATGCAGCATATATGTTGACATTCATACAGTCGTAGAAGACTCCGGTATAAGTTAAAAGAAAGAATTGAGCTCAGGGCATAGACAAAGGATTGAATTGTTAGAAGATTGTATCATGGATATTCCATAGCGCCCATGAAAGGCTAAAGTAATAACTAATACCAGGAGCCGCAGATCGGAAGATAGCTTAAGACTACATGAAGGCTGATAAGAAGGAAGAGGAAACTAAAGAGTTTAATCAACTATGTAGATCAGGAGTCTGATTATTTGACCTAGAGAATTATAGAAATCATGATTGAGAACATAGCGGAATCAATCTTAATATCATAGGTGCAAGAGAGATAGAACAATAACCATATTCTATAACGGCTCTACGATAAAGCCAATTAGAAAAGTACCAGCCTCATAAGAAGTCAGTATGAAGCTCCCGCCGTATTGCGTATGTGACAAAGGTGCAAGTGTTATAATAGAGTTTCAAGTTGTAGATGTAAATCATACCTATGTGGAAGTGGGGTTATGAAAGAGATAAAAGATACGATACGAGATTTTAAGGTAAGTAATGTAAAGATGAACAACGTACGAGATACTCAGGTGTAGAAGGTTGTGAATAATCCATACTTTAGATAGAGGTCTAGAAGCGTTGGGATTCAGTATCCAGGAATGATAGCAGTGTCATTAGTAGCATATCTTCCACCCTATGGTTTCTAGGCACCGAGAGATCTATTCAAGAGAGTAAAGAAGAGTTGGAGACGATACGATGTCTCGCTTGATGTTCCAGAATAACATAAGGAAGTCTATGGTGAAAGCAAGTTGAAGGGAGGTTACAAGTAATATAGATAGATATATGTAGGTCGCAAGCTAAAGTATGGTAGGGCGACAAGGTGTTAGGAAGATAGGAGTAAGGATAAAAAAAAAAGGGAGAAGGCAAGTGAGAAGGTGGCGAAAATGGATAAGTCCTCGGGATTAAGCCCATGAAAACAAGAGAGCTGATGGTTTGTTTAAGTTATAGAATGTTACGTATAGCCTGAATGAACTCAAATGAGTCTAAGACTAATAGTATTTAGAAGATATGGAATGCTGCCCTGGTAGTAGAATGAAGGTGTAATTGTGAAATATAAAGGATGGCGATTGGGCCTTTAATTAAGTAATAATTTGAAGAAAGAAAAAAGGGATTTCATGAACTATACGGGATGAAAATACCCACGTAAGGTGAATCACATTGGGATGCTATGAAATACGGTTATGGAAGTATAGTATCGCCCCAGGTGGATCAGTCTAATCACTTCCGATGAGACGTAAGCCCGAGTGACAATGTATTACGTAAGAGGTTTCAAGTTATCAGTAGTAGATTGCAGATCAACATTAAGGTGAATCAACAACAGATGAATAAAAGTTACAAAGTATGAGATGAGATTAGGCAATCATTCTTAAGATGAACGGTAAGGAAGAAGCATTAAAGGACTTACATTTATACATATAGGATAAGCAACGAGAGTAACCTGGAGTTGGTAGCAGATCTCAGTAACGATAAATCAAAGTAAGAGTTATGATATAGTATGGCCTACTTAGATGTAGTAAAGCTAATGATGTTCAGAGGGACAGCTTGACATAATTTAGTATATGTTAACAAAGTGAGGCCTAGAGATTGGCTAAAAGCTGGAGAAAGAGGAGAGAAGAGTCGCATAGGTACATATACAAAGTTAGAGTCGTACATGCTGCATGATAGAAGGTAGCAACAGTTACGAGATTAGAAGGATTCCGACTACAAGTCGTGGTGTGAGAAAGAGGCTTAAAGGGGGGAATGCCCTGGCCTTTGGATTTATTCAAAGAACATTTGCCTAAATGGCAAGGAGAATATTAAAGTATTCGCAAGAGCGATGGGTTATGAGAATGATAAGTACATCAGTCAACATTCGAGGACGAATATTCTAAAGGGGGAATAATGTTACACCCCATATTTTTTTGTACGTACGCTATAAATAAATTGATGAAAGCTCGAAAATGAGATATTACATCTCGCATTTTTGTACGTTAAAGTTTCGTCATAAGTTAATCGACGTAAGCTCGGGAATGAGATTATTTAGGGATTATAAGTATTATGCTATTTCAAACAAGGGATAAGTAAATTCGTGAATGTGAGAGGGTAAGCAAATCGAAGAAAGTGAGTTTCGTCGAAGTTTGTCGATTTGGGATAAAATATGGTCCGAGTTATAATACACGATATTTATGAACTAGTGCCGTTCAAGGTACCACATGACCATGATAGTAAGATGTATGAAGTGTGTTAAAAGTGAGTAGTATTTTAAGTAATTTGAGATAATTCCTAATTATGTGGATAATCGAGTAATTATTAGTTAATGGGAGATTAACAAATTAATTAAGTGCATAATTGTTGAATGGGAAATATCCCCCAACATGGCAGCCATATAAGAGCTATTAGGTGACTCTTAATTAATTGTGCAAGATGGCAAACTTTAAAGAGATAGGTACTTCACCTCATTTGGTTAAAGAGAGTTATCAATAAAGCCAAGAAATGTTACGACCACTAATCACTTCCTTGCTTGTAGTAAGCAAACGTTCCATTTCAAATTTATAATATTGTTCATAAGCTTCAAAGAGGAATGCTTATATTTACTAAGTTATGGATGAAGCTACAACAAATTCATACGAGATTTTATAAGGTAATAGCAACGAGATTTTGCGATTCTAAGGGAGTACAATGCAATCTTTCTCAAGAATATCATATGGATTTTCCCCTACTTCGATCCGCCGTTACGTGAGTTGTCGCAAAAGACATGTGTTGGAAGGATTGTCAAGAGAATCGGCTCAGGTATGTTAAGGCTAAGCCCTTATGTCATTTTGGCATGATCTCGTAATTTCATATGTTTGATAACGAGGCATAGAGAGAAGTTCATGCCTTAACACCACCAATCCGAAAGGCACAAGCCCCATTAGCATAACAAACCCCAAAGAAGTAACCATGCCTTAACACCACCAATCAAATTCATACTTCGTGCGTACTACGTTCTTCAAAATAACAATTTATTCATTCCATGATTTCCGTATTTCTATAAAGTTCCATATAACCCGTATTCATGAATTTCCTTACTCGAGTCATCCTCGATCTCCATCTCTGCAAGTCATAACTGATCCACAAGTATGTCTCCGACCAAAACTAAAATTTAACACAACCATGAAATCAAATTGTCAATAGCAGGCTCCCCCATTTAGCTTTAAGCTGCAATTATATAAACTTAGAACCCGCAAGGATTTCTTCTTCTCAATTACCATGATCTCGCATCGTTAACCCGCCAGACTTCTCAAAATCTTTTGTTAAGCTTTTCATGAATATTCTGAATCACCAGCCACAGGCACACACTCGACCTCTTACCGGGTAGCAAGTAATATTCCTCGCAGTAGCTTTATCAATATCACGTCATCGCTAACTGCTCACAAGAGATAACCCACTTGTGGAATTCCTTACCGACATCTTCCAACAAGCTGCACTAGGTGCAACGACCACGTAATCAGTAAATTCTCCTGAGCTCATGCTCGCCCACCATTTGTATAAGTCTGCACTTTCCCTATTGACATCAACTGAAAGTTCAACAATACCTTCCGAACTCAAGTCATATTGCGCCTGAAATGATAATCAGATCTTCACATCCCTCTTTATTTCAAACAAACTCCTTTCTGCCATATTCAATCTTTCTTCGTACAGTAACCATCACTCCAAATAAAGTTCGTAGGCCAAATCACATTCTATCACGACTCCAAAACGTTTTAAACTTTCTTAAGGCACGCGACTACCCTACCAAAGAATCCATATGCTAATCTGCCACTCTTACTTTGGTTAAACCATCTCCTTTAAGCAACTTCTCAACCTCTACTTCTCCTACTTGACCTGCTAGTACTTCAACCACTGCGAAACACTTCCCGTCATGTCTTCTCTCATAATTTGCTGACCAACTGTTGCATCAAATCAAAATGTATCTCTGTAGCACATGAACCAATAAATTGTTACCGACCCTAAGCCTCTTCGAAGATCATCTTTCTCGAGCCATAAACATTAGAAATACCCATTCGATTCTAAACCACTGCACACAGCTATCTCCGACAACCGCCCCTCATGCACCATTTCATAACACCCTGTCCCGAAGGCAAAATCCAAGAAGACTGTAACACCAGCGGACCATAATGCATTCAAACAAGGACGGCGACATAGCATCACAATGAAAATTCGACCATGCTCGCAAATACCAAGTCTTGTTACTTTAATAACCAAACTTGGACATCTATAGTCTGACTGCCTTTCCTCCGCTGGAATTAATTTCTGAACCCCTTAATCATGTACTGAGAAATCCTCTCTTCGAGACATTCACCGCCTTAACACATAACGAGCACCTTACCATTACACAAATATTGTGTGATAACAATGCATAGCCATCGTAGCAACCCATGCACAGTCTCAAAATCATAAAAACAAAATACAGATACTGAGCTGGAATAAAAGAGCATTCAAATCATCTTAACACATCCTGCAGTTACATTATACTCATCACAAAGCCATTCCACCTCTCATCGAGCCACAAATTCCACTCGTAGGGACATTATCGGACATATGAGTCCAAATGTACAGGTTACAACTAAAGTTACCGAGCCTAAGCTGCGGTCTAAACCTGGCTTCAAGTCCTCCAGACTGGCCAATCACCAAAATACAGAATACACATCTTGAACCTCGTTCATAGAATCCCAAGCCAGCGATGCACAGCTGATACCGAGCACTCATATGCGCATACGAAATGCGTGGAAGGAATTCAAAGAGTTATGTTTCAAGCTGAATCAACTCCGCACGATAGAATACAAGAAAGTGAAATTTTCCTAAGGGTTCAGCAGCCTCTCGAAGATAAGTACAGACGTCTCCGTACCGATCCTCAAGAATCTACTAAACCTGCTCATGACTCGTGAGACCTATGTTACCTAGAGCTCTAATACCAACTTGTCACGACCTAAATTCTCACCTGTCGTGATGGCGCCTATCTCAATACTAGGCAAGCCGACAATTTTAATAAACTCCGATATCTTTTATGTTAAAAACAAAATAATTAAATTCAGCGGAAGAAAATTCACAAATACATATATAAACACTCCCAAAACCCAGCCACTGAGTACATGATCATCTAAATTAAATTTAAGTCTGGAAATACGGTCCATAATAGTCCGAGACTAAATGCAGTAAATAAGAAGGTAGAGAAGGAGAGGCAAGGTCTACGGAACACGGCAGCTACCTCTGAATCTCTGAAAAGTCAACTGTGCGAAAGAATCAACACCCGCTATATCCAAGAACACCTATATCTGCACACGAAGTGCAGGGTGTAGTACGAGTACAACCAACTCAGCAAGCAACAATAATAAATAAGGAACTGAAGATAGTGACGAGCTACACAGTTATAGTTCACTTTTAGTAATTCCAGCAAAGAATAGACATGCTTCCAAATCCAGCAGTTTAAATCAAATCAGTTTTATACGGTTCAAGTTCATGTAATACGGATATAAAATCTTTCAAAAAATTTCATAACAATGACAGCTAGCAACTAAGTGCAACAACAAATGAAAAGCAAGTACAGCCTCTCAGTACAACAATCACTTACTAGGCTCCCAGCCCTCATCACTCACACTCAATGGGTACCCGCGCTCACTGGGGGTGTACAGACTCCAGAGGGGCTCCTACAACCCAAGCGCTATAATCCGCACGGACAACTCGCGTGCTGAACGAACAACTCACGTGTTATAATATCCTGCACGGCCAACTCACGTGTTGCACGGACAACTCACGTGGTATAATATCCATACCTCACCGACATGCCCTCGGCCTCACTCAGTCATCAACCTCTCTAGTCTCTCGGGCTCTCTGAAATCACAAATATCAGCCCA
Organism: Nicotiana tabacum; assembly: GCF_000715075.1. Taxonomy (NCBI): domain Eukaryota; kingdom Viridiplantae; phylum Streptophyta; class Magnoliopsida; order Solanales; family Solanaceae; genus Nicotiana; species Nicotiana tabacum. The sequence continues at coordinate 12,213,086 of NC_134083.1, read as the reverse complement.
AACAAAGATAACATAGTGTATCAACAAAAATCAAGAAAGACTGAGATATCATATGCATGTAAAATTATGATTGAGTACAAGACAACAATTAGCAAGTAATTCAACAAGTACGTGACCTCTGCGGATCCCAGCAGTACTATCACATAGCTTAAGCATGATTTATAGTCAAATTTCTTTAACACATAGAGAGCATATAGCTAATAACAAGTTATTCAACTTTACAGTTTTACGGGATGGACCAAGTCACAATTCCCTCGGTGCATGCCCACACGCCCGTCACCTAGCATGTGTGTCACCTCCAAAATAATCACATGACACAAAAATTCGGGGTTTCATACCCTCAGGACCAGATTTAAAACTGTTACTTACTTCAAACCGTGAAATTCTTATTCCGCTAAGACTTTGCCTCGTGAATTGGCCTCCAACGCCTCGAATCTAGCCACAAATAATTTGATTCAGTCAATAAAATTTATTGGAATTAATTCCATAAGAAAATGCTAATTTTCCACAAAAATCTGAATTTTTGCTCAAAAATCACCCGTGGGGCCCATGTCTCGGAATCTGGCGAAACTCACAAAATTCGACAACCCATTCAATTATCCAACCATACCAGTTTCACTCAAATCCGACTCCGAATCGATACCGAAATCTCAAAAATTTGTTTCTATGAGATTTCTAAAATTTTCCCAAATTTCAATCTCAAAACACTAATTAAATGGTGAAAACAAATGATAGATTCGGGTAATCTAACTATAATTGAGTTAAGAACACTTACCCCGATATTTTTTCTGAAAATCACCTAAAAAACGTCTCTCCCAAAGCTCCAATTTGACAAAAATAGAAAATGGGACGAAGTCCCCTGCTTTATAACTTACAGTTCTGTCCAGACCCTCGATTCTCGGCCTCGACCCATCGGCCTCGATCCTAGCCTTCGATCATGGCCTCGATCCTCGGCCTTCGGTCCTCGGCCTTCGAATTTCCAACAGAATAAAAATTGCAGCAGCTTTTGCAGCAGCTGTTTAAGTCCAACTTTTGATCCGTTAACCATCCGAAACCTTCCGGACACAAACCATATATGAATTTCAATCATAAAATACGCTACGGACCTGCTCGCGCACTCAAAATACTAAAAAGAGGTTGTCTTGACCCGATATTGACTATGGTAAAACTCCCAAATTTCTTAACCTTACTAGTCTCTCAACCAATGATCCAAAAATAAATACACTCAAGCCCCTCGAGACCCGTCAAATCATACAAACAAGTCCTATAACATCATACAGACTTAGTCAAAATCTCAAATCATATCAAACAAAGCTAAAATCATGAATCATACCCCAATTCAAGCTTAAGGAACTTAAAAATTTCTAACTTCTACATTCGATGCCGAAACCTATCAAATCAATTCCGATTGACCTCAAATTTTGCACACAAGTCATAAATGACATAATGGAGCTATAAAAATTTTCAGAATTGGATTCCTACCCAGATATCAAAAAGTCAAGCCCCCGATCAAACTTCCCAAAAATTCAACTTTCGCCATTTCAAGCCTAATTTCACTACAGACCTCCAAATAATTTTTCGGACACGCTCCTAAGTACAAAATCACCATACAGAGCTATTAGAATCATCAAAACTATATTCCGGGGTCGTTTACACATAAGTCAATATCCGGTCAATTATTTCAACTTAAACTTCCAACATGAAATTTATTCTTCCAAGCTAACTCCGAAATACCTTAAAACGAAAACCGATAATTCACACAAGTCATAATACCTCGTAGGAAGTTATTCAAGACTTCAAATAGTTGAAAGGAGCGTAAATGCTCAAAATGATCGGTCGGGTCGTTACAACTTTCATGCTCTGTAAAGAACTAGAGGATTTTATTGGGGGTACATATACTTGGTAGACTAGTTGGGGCAACCTTTTTCCCCCTTCCTTTACAAACGTATGGCAATATTTCAATTTAGTTGGGACGTTTTTAATATGAAACTCGAAATTTCTCCACCCAAATTATTCAGTTCCCATCAATATTCAAGTTTTTCTGTTCAAACAAAAATGAATCAGTGCACATGAGTCGATTTGGTTGGGGCGCTTTTAATATGAAACTCGAAATTTCTCCACCCAAATCATTCAGTTCCCATCAATATTCAAATTTTTCCGTTCAAACAAATATGAATAGTGCACATGAGTCGATTTGGAATTCATTCTCTATTTTTCTTTCCTTAATAAATCAATTGAGAAAAAAAAATGTATGGTATATCAACATACAAATTAAAAATAAATTTCGTACAAATTTAATGCAAATTTGAATATCTTCAACAACATACATATTAAAAGTAAATTTCATACAACTAATTATATATTATACAACTTATTTATAACTTATCTACAACTTTCATACATTATTTCTACCTAGTTAAATACAACTACAATATCATACAACTTAACTATAATTTTTATACAAATTTTATACAATATGTCTTTTGTATATATTTTGTATCTGATTTGTATATTTTTTGTCTGTGGTGTGTGCTTCTTCCTCTCTAAAATTTCAATCAAAACTTACTCTCTTAATACAATTTTAATATATATCAACAACTTTATGTAAAAAGATAGTATTGATAACTTAAATACAAATTTTATACAGCGATTCATACGTTATACAACTATTTTTCAACTTTCATACAATATTCAAATAAAAAAAAAATATAACTACAATAGAATACAATTTACATACAATTATACTATAACTTTACTATTATGTCATAAGTATATTGTATGTCATGTGTTCTTCTTCTTCTTCTTCTTCTTCTTCTTTGAGTTTCAATCTGAAATTCAGCCAAAATCAAGTCTAATCTTCACTAAAACACCCTCAAAATTGAGATATAAACTCCAAACAATATTCCCAATTGTTTGCAACAACACCCAATCCAAACAAATAATGGTTTTTGAAAACCCAAATTCGATTTCAAGGCATCAAAGTTTTTTAATGGCTGTCAATGGTGGAGAGTCAAACACCTTCAAAATTTATAATCCTACAGAGAATTAGGAGAGATTAAAATCTCCGCATATGTTATAGCCCAACTAAAGCGAAGTGAATCTCAGGCTTTGCAATTTTAACTTCTTTGAGCATTCGTCTTTTCAAATCATAAACTGATATTTCTTACGAGTCTTCAGGCAAGAGAGAGACATATGACCAACTAAAATGTTGTTTTTGCGATGAGCACAACACCAACCTTTTCTTTCCAAGAAACACCAAAAGATTCAATTCTTCAATTTTTTTATTTAACGAATTTTTGTTGATAAACATATTTTTATCAATTTTTAATTTGTATTTTTTACTATGTCATAGAAAAAACAATAGTTTTATAAGATATTCTCACAAAAGTCCTTATAAATCACAGTAAGTCCTCTGAGCAATTTTGTAGGTTGGATTTCTTACTTTATTGATCTTGCTAAATGACATCCACATTTGTTATTTGCAGGAAGTTTTACTTAAAAAAAAGTATTCTATATAACCAATAATACTATTTAATAATATTTATTTTTAAATAATATTCATTGATATTGGTACACGTGCAAAGCACGAAGACCCTTAGCGAAATATCGTTCGTATTTTTTACCCTTTAAAATTTGATTTCACACTAGATAAAATAGTCATTTAATTATTTTTCTAATATTTAAAAATAGACATTTAATTATTTCCTAATAATTAGGGCTTCAAAGTCAACTAAATTTAACATATTATATTCTTCCTTATTTAAACTATATAATATCACAAAAATTTGTGAAAGAAAAAATAAATAACTGACAATCAATTGCTCTTAGTTTTAGGAGTCGATTTCGTCTCTCTCAACTAAATTTGTGACTTAAACATTTGTCATTATGATTCCAAATAATTGGATAGCTATGTTACAGTGAGTAATTCAATAATTTTATCATCTGAAGTCAAGTATTCGTTTAATCTAATTTTTGTTAGTTGTGCATCTGCTAAGATGATTGAATTTTGAGTCCATAATTAAGTTTGTATTATATGAAACTATATTACATTTTCAGATTATATTTTAAATCTCTTCTACTAAGAAAAAAATAATTTTTATTCATCAGCTTTTTTGTATAATATTTAAAAATTACAATCAACACTTAGAATAAATTACATAGAAAATATCTATATCTGACAATATAAAAGAGAAAAAAGAAAGATGATCGATATAATACTAATAGTCTCACATACAAATATTTGAAACTGAAATATTCATTGATATCTTATCCTTTAAAAATAGAATTCTTACTAGATAAAATTATAATTACGTAAGCACTTAAAATTTGGGATGGCCTAATATTAAGAATTTGAATCAATAAAAACAAATAATTTTCTTTAATATTGAGAATAAATAATTAAGTATTTGAATTAACTAATTAGCAAAAAATTCAATTTATTAGTTTTCTAAATTCATCATATAAGTAAAATTATTTTTAAGTAAGCACAACTCATAATATATAAATTTATTTCTAAAATAATAGCACTGCAGTGAAAGAAATCATTAAATTTTGCAAAATCACTTATACTGTGATATTAGGAGTTAAAATGATTAAAATACAAGCTCGAAGGAATACATAAATAGGGTACACGCGCAAACCGCATACTTTAAAACTAGTATATATATATATATATATATATATATATATATATATATATATATATATATATATATATATATATATATGGACCGGGTTGCACGTCGGATCCAAAATTTTCATCAAGGGATGTCAAAATATAAATAATTAAATATATAGAAAAGTCAAAAGGAGTCAATGTATAATAAATATACATAAAATAAAAAAAATTATCTAGTAATATAGTGTAATTTTCCGGCGAAAAGGTGTCACTTGATACCCCTTGGTTCAATATGGCTCTGCCACAGAAACCAATATTGAACACTTTTTTTATGCCCGTTCGGACCTATAACTCATGGGAATTATTCAAAACCATATAAAAATATAACTACTATTCATTATCTGAACCAATATAAACAAAGGAAAAGGTACCAATTTTCTGTTTCTGTACGCAGGGTTATGAAATGAGACGAGACAACCACAAAGAAACATAATAGAATCATGGTACATGGTAATTTAGGAGATTGAATCCTATCAAGCAAAGATTAAAAAATCCAAGAAGGCGGATCACGTTGGGAAGTATAAAGGGAGAAGAGATTTACCAATATAAGCTAAAGTCACAATCACATAAAAAGGGGAGAATCCGAATCCTGAGTCGTTTGATGCAAGACAAATACAAAAGTCCCTCGCATTGCTTTGATGATATCACCATCGTACAGATTCTGAAACATTCCTACTCCTTTCACGGTAGTATTCCTTTCTCGATTCATTTATATGAGATGCTATCTTTTTTAATAATACATATTAGACTTTTCTATATCAGCATGCTTATATAACAGTACTTCACTATAAAAGTCACGTTTTTTCGGAACCAAATATCATGTTTTGTTATAATATATATTCTTTATAACAGTAATTCACTATAACATCCAAAAATATCCAGAACAAATAATGCTGATATAGAAATGTTTCACTGGGATATGTTTGAATGTTGCATATGCTCATCCAAAACAGTACTAGAGCAATATTACTATTGGTACGGCTAGATTTAGTAGAAGATTTCTCAGATAGATTGGAGCAGCTTTTTTCCCTTTAGTCATATCATCATGTGACATCCAGAAGTTTGGTTTAATTTAATTTCTTACTAATTGGTCTCCTTTTTGTCTGTTCCATTTGTAATTTACCTTTCCATGAGAAGCTTGTTTGGTGATTCTTCCCTGGGCTTCTAACTTATCGTTCACGGGCCTGCTTTTCAATCAGCCTAAAGAGTCATGCAGATTAGAGTCCAACCAATATCCAATAGAAATAGTATTCTGATTACAGGTTCAATTGAACTGGTATTTTTAACATGTATACATGTGAAAAATGACTACTCTCCGTTCCGATTTATATGAACATATTATTACTTTTTGAAATTCAAACTATATCACTTTAACTAACATTTTAAAATATATTTTTTTATCATATTGACATGAGAAGAATTGCAATTTAAATTATTAATTTTAAAATATTGAGCTAATCTATTTCAATTTAGCTTCAAAGATTATTCAACTTGACTCTAGAAAAGTTAAAAGACTCACATAAACTGGAATGGAATGGAGGGAGTAAAATTTTAATGGCGCAATGAATTCATTATTAAAAATTTTAAAGTCGAATACGTCAAATTTAAATCCTGACGTCACACGAAATAGAGTTAATAGTTTAATATTTGTCCACATGTGTGATGAATTGTCTCATGTAGTGATTTGGCAAGGCATGATTTGAGCAGTTTCTTCAGTCAAAGTATCTATCAGGCAATAGACAGAAGCATCTCCCATGAATCATGTATTAGGGAGGTGAAAGATTCCACACCTAGCTACCACCACTTTAACTAAGAGTTGGATGTGGTTTTTTTTTTCTTTTAAAAGTTACTGCTATAAATAGTAGGGAGGAAGCTTAAATTTAAGTCCCATCCCACAAAAAACACAACTGAGAATTGAGAGAGTTTGTAAGTGTGTAGATGTAGCTAAGGAGCTCCTTTCAGGCCAAGACCGAGGGTCGAGGAACGGCAAGAGCTGCCATGTCATGCATATTGGTTAAGCTCAACAAATTACTAGCAAAATCGTTAAGAATAACCAGTTGCATGAGAGGGGAGCAACTACTTCCGTTAACTTGCCCCACTTATTGGACTGAAGGGAGCTCCTCCTTATATATTCATACTTAATATATTAGGTAAAACTAATGTAAGTAAGTTCCTTTTGTAGCTTTCAAAGGTGTAGAAATTAAATAGATTGGCACTGATATGCATTTTTCTTCATTACGTTTCATTCTTTTTTTTTTTGTACTTGTGTATGGCGTTAATCATAGTTAAGCAGCACTAACGTTACTGATCCTTCCATTTTCTGTTAAAATTGGTGCGATAAAGGTAAAGATCTAAGACATTCATTAATTATAGTCCAATTCTCTTTATATCTTTGTTATCTTCCAATGATTTATTGTTGTTCGTGTTCTACTTGCTCTGGCGTTCGAGACAAGTCTGTCGTATTCTGGAGTAACTAACTCATTTTTCTGCGCAGGAAAATTTGGAAGAGCCATGCTTATGGAGAAAACAAATTAATCTGGGGCAAAAAACTCCAACTTGCCTTTGAGGCAAATAAGCCACTAGGTGATTTCTTTATATGTCTAAGAGCCCGTTTGGATGGTTTTTTTTAAAGTGACTTTTAAGCATAAGTCGATAAGTTAGGAATTCTAACTTTTAGCTTTTAACTTGTTTTTGTCATTTTAGCTTAAAAATAAGAGCTTAAAACTATTTTTTTGTTTTATCCAAATATTATAAAATGACTTAAAAGCTATTTTGGCTTAAAAACACTTAAAATAAACAAATCCAAACGGGCTCTAAATCTGTGGTGGACAGAGTTAATATTTGTACTAGTGGGATGTTGTAGATATCCTTTGTAATCTATTGGATACAGACACCACAATTATAAAAATAAAAAAAAAACTCCAACATGCCTCTCTAGGCTCTTCGAGTCTTAATAGTGATACTTTCAGCTGTCGTTGTCCCTAATACAGAAAATGTATTTACATTGTTATTCTGGAATTACTTATTCTTGCAATCTTCTCTTGCTTTGTTTCTTTTTCTTTTTTGTATCTAAAGATGACTGAGCAATAAAATGAGCTATTTTCCCCTGTAAATCAAACGCTGCTCCTGATACTTGCTAGCCTGGGTTTGAGTACTTATTAACTTATCATGTCAAATCAATGAAAGATCAATCTTAGATAGAGTGAAGAAGAGGCAAGCCAGTTTTACGATTCTTAAGTTCAAAATACTCACATCACATAACATTTACACCTCTTCTATCCAACATTAGGTCATGGACTAAATCAAATCCGAGCTCATAACTAGTTGGTATGTTCCAATAACAAAAAGAAGTTCTCTTTCTAAACCTATTAAGATTATGTATGGTGAATCCAATCAAACAGAATCCAATTCCGCTACTTAGGCAAGGATGGACTAAAAGCTGAATATAACAGTTACGAAATGGAATGAACTCTCCTTTCTATTTCAACTATGAAATGTATTTTCCCAAACTACTAGCCATCTTCACATTGACAGTTTACTAAGCAAAACAGGTCTTGGTGGAGAAAATTACAAGAACAGCACCACAATGAACAAATCAAACACTCCAATTTATACTCTGTAATAAAAGAAATTACCTGCAAAAATTAAATTTGAGTAGCAGGAAGTTGGTGAGACACAGCGAATTCTAAAATTACCAGCAATAATTGGATTTGGCAACAAAAACCTACTTTCAACACACACACACACGCACAAATATAAAACTCATAAAACCTATCAAAACATATTACATGAATTTAATAATCACCTACACAATTGCCCTCAACAAGAACGGGAAAGTGTGAGCAGCAATGGGAAATTGAAGGAAAGAGCGAAATTGAAATCTCTGGCTGTTCAATCGTTTATGCTTCTTAATTTCCATATTTTGCCTTTCTTATTCTTCTGCATTTAGGTATTAAATTTATGTTCTGCTTTGTTGAAGACATGACAGCTCAAAGAAGAAGATTTGTTAATCTGGGAAGATGCGCTTAAAGAAATGGAATTTATTCTCCCGATTGATTTAAAGCCATGTAGCTTATGAAAGATATTAAGAAATGGACTTGGTTTTTTTTTTTCCCAATATCCCCCCAAAAAACTTATTACGAATTTGTTCGTGTTAGGCCTAGTCAGTATTTCTCAAGCCATTTGCCCCCGAACCCACAGATTCTATGAAGCTCTGTGGTTCAGATTTTTGGTTAGATTTTGGATGGTTTCCCATATACAAATGCACACCCAAAGCCCGTTCTGCACTTCTGCAGCAGAACCCAGTCTTACTACACTGGACTGGCCATTTCACGTGGTCACATATGAAACATGTTTCGACGAGATGTGATCACTGATCATAGTTCCAATTGTAGCTATATTTTTCTGCAACTTGTTTTTCACTATAGTGTTTGGGATAGCTTGTGCATATGTCGATTATTTTTTCGCATATCTCATCAGCAGAGATATCGAGGAAACTTCAAAGCATCAACTGTCATATCACCTTGAATTTATTTTATATTAAGAATTGGCAAAGTAGCCTCTCGGCCACTTAAACTTGTACTCATTTGTCAACCCGGTACAGAAACTTTGGGCTTTCCCGTTTAAACACCCCAACTCAACTATTTGCACGTCAATAGACACCTCCAATTAAGCGTGTTTCTCAGTCGCGACGACATAATTAATCAGTCTTTTATAGTTTGACATGTGTAATTGGTGGGTCCTACCTTTTTTTAATAAACCAATTTACCAAATGCACCTCAAAATACCCCATCCTCAACGGGTTCTACCATCTCCACTGCAACAATATACCACCTGTCGCTTCTCTTCTTTATTTTCAGAACTCGGATCCGGCATTTCAGCAGCAATACCGCAGCTAACACTACCACCATCTTTCCCATTGGAAACCTACAATCCCTTTTCTAAACATCAAAACTAAAATCCAAAAATGAAAAACATGAAGAAAAAAGAAAAAAATCTTAATAAAATTTTGAAACCCAAATGTCAAGATAAAAGAAAAATCACTTGTACTTCAAGTTTTCTTCATCTTCAAAGTATTTTCTAGTCCTCTGTAAAATCAGAAACAATGAGTCGATTTGACCTGGTCAATTCATCGAAAAATATTTTTGGCCGGAAAGAATTGTAATGCTCATATCTATACTCTGATTGTTGACACATTTATTCTTTCTTGAAATTAGAAGGTGATTTAGGAGTAAGTTAATTAGATTAGGGACAAGAAGATTAAAGGGAAACTGGGGGAGAAAGGTGGATGAGAATTCCGGAAAAGAAGAACAGAAAGTTGGAATGGGAGGTGGGGGATGGAAAGAATAGCGAAGGGAGAAGGGGACATTGAAACTTACATGATTTTTCCTTTTCTTTCAACTTTAATTTCTTTTTATATTTTAGTATTTTTTTTATACAAACAAATTGAATTCACGCGCCTAATTTGTATGAATTACACGGTATTGTCATATCACACATGATATTGCCACATAAGCATAGTCAACGATTAAGGGTGTATATTAATGCACAAATAGTTGAGTTGGAGTGTTCAAATAAGAAAACATAAAGTTTATGTACCGAGTTAACAAATGAATACAAGTTTAAATGGCCGGGAGTCCATTTTGCCTATCATTAAACCTACAAATTTGACTTAGACAATGTTGTATTGAATCTGACACTTTGTCCAATGGCAACATACAGTTTTAACTAGCCCAGAGGAGAAACCAGTCAACGTACAAAATAGTATACAATCACATAATAAAAGTCAGACCCGGGATTACCGTATTTTTTATCCCTAAAGAAAGGTGGGATAAATAATCCCGGAATAATTAGTTCTTCGATAACTTATTTTCAGCCCAAAGAACTCTTAGTGTGCCATCAAAAACGGTAAAATGTTCCAATTCTTCCAGTTAGTCATACGTCTCGAGGTAAATTGCACTTTTTGATTCCTTAACGATGAGTAGCTCAATTGCACTTTAGTCCCAACATGATAGCATGTAACACACTTAACCTTCAATTCACCTAAAGAAAAAAAAACTTTAATACTTCGCTAAACACAACCATTGAGCAACCTCAACATCTTAATTAAGACTAATTAAGTACTTATCCTTACATGCCTCGTAGATTGCTGTCCACAGATGATGGAAAAATCACAAGCCGTATTTGTTTAGTATAGCCTTAGATCTCTGAAAAATACTCTATTCGTTTTAATTTAGATGAGATAGTTTGACTCAACACGAAATTTAAGTACGGAGTTTAAGAAAGAGTTTAAGAAAGAAGAAGAAAACTTTTAAAACCTATAGTCTTAAAAAGTTTGAGGGGTATAGCTTTATGGGGTCATTACATTTGTGTAGTTATAAAAGTTTTTCATTAAAGGTAAAATGGTAAAATGAAGAGTTTAAAATTGAATTATTTCCAATTATAGAAATGTGTAAATCTTTTTTGAACCAATTAATAAGGAAAGTGTGTCATCTAAATTGAAACACAAGGAGGAGGAGTTTTGATAATGTCAAAATATTTGTGATGATAATGGCAAATCTTACTACTACTTCTATGGGTATTCATGGTTCGGTTTGGGTCGGTTTGTCCCTAAAAAGAAACCAAATCAAGTAAGTCGATTCTTCAAATATTGGAACCAAACCAAACCAATTAAATCGGTTTTTTATCGATTCGGTTGTAGACAATAAATTTGCGTCAAGAAAATAAAATCAAGACCGAAAAATATTGCAACAATCGTAGTATTTTATTTCAAATATTTGAGTGTTATAATCTCTATGGTTCCTCTGATTTTACTTTTCCAATATAAATTCAAGGGCCTTTAAGCTTGATCTTGATTTGTTCTTCGTTCTTGAGCTTGAACTTGATTGCTTGAACTTAGACTTGATTGCTTGAAGTTTGAAACTTGTGGAGGAATTTACAGCGTTTGATCTACGAGCTCTTTCTTACTTCTTGTTATCACTTCTAGTATTTTTTCTGGGTAATGAAGACACCTATTTATAGTTGTGGGTAGGGCTGCTTATCGGGCGTATTGGGCAGTTATTTACTCTTAACGGTTTGGCTTATCGGTTATCGATTTTTAAATGTATTAATTCGGTAGCCACCCGATAAGATATCGGGCAGATTGGTATCAGTTTAGCTATTATCGGGCGGTTATCGGTTTAGTTTCAGTTGATTGAAACTTAACATACATCAACAAAATGTTGAGGAGTACATCCCCGAGACAACAATATACTCAGCATTTCTCATACATATATATCAACTAAATTACACCATGAGGCCATATTACTAAAATCAAATAGTGGATATCAAGTACTTCTTTTATCTTCTCATACTACATTCAAGTGGATGGTAAGGGATTGAGAAGTGCACAGCAGAATACATCAACAATATCATTTGAACAGATTTCTTATTGTTTAAGAAGATGACAAACTGTTAAAAAACAAAAACACAACTTGGTTAACCAATTCGATAATCCAGCTGCGAAGTCCGCTACCATGTCCTCTATCAAGATGATATGCTGGCAGGCTTCCATCGAGGCACACCGTTTGATGTCTCATAAACAAATAAATACTTAGTACCCATAGAAGTCTGCATGTGATTCTCTTTACTCTCTGTTGCTTAATGTATTGTGCAGTGGCACTGTGAACTATGGTGATGTTGACAATCAGTTCCTTTTGAGCTATAATAGTAGTCAACATTGCTAGCAATGCTAACAAGAAGCTGGTTGCCATCCTGCAAAACATTCAAATTATTAAGCAGTTGTTGGTTCGTGCTTATATTGCTTTTTTATTTATTCGTGTATTACTATTGTTTATTATGAAACCTCCCACGCTGGTAATAAATAATTGAATCTTTCTTCTAAAGTTTAGAGAGCAGCAGTAAACGAGTTCAATAATATGGATAAAAATAAATTATATATATATATATATATATATTCTTAACGGATTAACGGATTATCCGTTAAGAAAATTGAATAATCCGCTCCCAAACCGATAAGCCGTTAATAAAAAAATTTCAATCTGTTCCTCGTCCGGTAAACCGTTAACCTGATACCAATTAGCCATTAAGTTTCGGTTTTGAACACCCCTAGTTGTGGGAGGGAAGAGTTATGATAAGAACAAACTCTTTCCGACCAATCAAATTGAAGTGTGACAAAGCCGCATTTGATTGGCCAGAACATGTCACTTGCACACGTGGCGCGGTTTCATTGGCTTTTTAATGTGACTTGGCATGCCTTGTCATTTTGACACGTGGCATGATCCTATTGGCTTTTCTATTTGACTTGGCGTGCCACATCATTTGATACGTGGCACCAAATTGGGCCTCTAGGAAGATGACATCTTGGGCCTAATGAATTGGGCTCATTACGTATAGCCTAATTAAATGGGCTAGCCCAATGGATTAAGACTTATTTATTTAACCCATATAAATTGAACATATAGAATTGATCCAATTATATTAACCCATAATATTTATTTGGACCAAAATATATTTAATTTAAAGTATAGTCCAAATTATTTTATTGAATTTAAATCCAATAAATTTTGTATGCCTATAAATGCCCTACTTCAAGATTTGTCCGGGTATATATTTTGTCCACCTCTACTTCAAGATTTATCAAGGTATATATTTTGTCCATTGAAGACAAGGGTTGAAGTATCAACTCATATAAAGAATCATGTGGCATATATATATATATGTTGGCTTGAACTGTAGGCACTTGAATTTAACAATTGCCATGATTAACTTTGAATTTATACAAAGCCTTAGTTTTCACGTGGCATTCTGTTAGCCATAAAGTTACTAGCCAACTTTTACTTCTTTATTAGGAATCTATTTTACTATCAAATTTCAATGGTCAAATTTATTGTCCAACACCAATTCTTAATTTGTTTAGACTTTCAAATTAACCATGCCCCAATTCGTCGCCGGCAGAATGCATCTCCATTTCTCATTAGGAAACTAATTCCCTCCTTATTGTAATGATTAGATAACTTCACTTGTGCATTTCAATTCCAAATAGCAATTTGAGTTGCCTTTGGATTCCTGAAGTAGCCGAATCCCATCCGGAATGCAAAATACGTAATCCCATATCGGTAATTCACCTTCAAGATTTACCTTATGATTTCTGTAAATGCAAAACTCTTTATTCTATTAGTTACACTTTCAGCATTTGCAAACCACTTTGAGTCTGTTTTTGACGATTTGGAAGTATTGACGCGAAGGTAATTTCTTCTTCTTTTCTCGTGCTTTCTTTATTCTATTGTCCTTTTTGCAGGTAAAACAAGAAGGATATGTTCTTGCTTAACGAGATGATCCATACACGAAGAAGGCGATTTTACGGTGTGAAAGGATTTGTATTCATCCCCGCCCGAATATCGGGGAGATTACTCTCAAGATGGCCCGAATATCGAAGAGATTACTCTCAAGGTGGCCCGACTATCGGAGAGATTACTCATAATGTGGCCTGACTATTGGAGAGATTACTCTTAATCTGGCTCGACTATCAGAGAGATTACTCTCAATGTGGCTCGATTATCGGAGAGATTACTCTTAATATGACTCGACTATCGGAGAGATTACTCTCAATGTGGCTCGGCTATCGGAGTGATTACTCTCAGTATAGCTCGACTATCGGAGAGATTACTCTCAATGTGGCTCGACTATCGGAGAGATTACTCTCAAAATGACCCGACTATCGGAGAGATTACTCTCAAGGTGGCCCGACTATCAGAGAGATTACTTTCAATGTGGCCCGACTATCGGAGAGATTACTCTCAATATGGCTCGACTATCGGAGAGATTACTCTCAATGTGGCTTGACTATTGGAGAGATTACTCTCAAAACAACCCGACTATCAGAGAGATTACTCTCGAAGTATGAAGGAATGGATACTCATCCCTGTCCAAAAACAGGAGGTCATTTCAGGACGCAAAGGTTCATATGGCATATCGAAGTACAAGTCCATGGCAACAAATAGATGGACAAATCCTCAAACATCATATGGGAGGACAAATCCAAGGGACTTAAGGTGCAAAGGGGCTTACATGTCCACCTTAAGATGGAAAGTTATAGTTCCTCTTAAGGACAAACCCACGAAGAGGCCAACTTAAGGTACAAACGGACTTAAAGGTCCACTTTAAGATTGGAAAATTAGAAAGTTTCAACTCGAACACTTAGTAAACTTTGAAGATTTGGCGGACTTTTAACTTGAAGAGTGGTGGACTTTTAAACTTCAACTTGAAAAATTAGAAGGCTTGAAGACTTCAACTTGAAGATTTGGAGGACTTAAATAATTCAACTTGAAAAAACAGACGGACTTGAAGACTTCAACTTGAAAACCGACGGACTTAAAGACTTCAACTTGGAGACTTGGAAGGCTTAAATATTTCAACTTGAAGAGCGGCGAACTTGAAGACTTCAACTTGAAGACCGATGGACTTGAAGACTTCAACTTGGAGACTTGAAGGATTTAAATGTTTCAACTTGAAGAGCGGCGAACTTGAAGACTGTAGGACTTAAAGATTTGGTGAATATGAAGGCGTAGTGAATCTCCGGGCTTCAATGCAAATACTTAGTAGCCTTCTAAAAGACTAAAATCATTCCATTGAAGATACCAATTTACCACAGAGGCTTGCTCCCTTTAAATCAAATGGAATCCAAAGTTTAACAGAAGAATGGTATCTCAGCTCGATTGGGGGATTATGTATCTTTTGAACTTATGTGACTGAACTCAGAATGAAACTCTAAGCTGCCTACGTACCTCGGTGAAGTGGATCAAGTCATACTGTAGTTCAGAATGGGTGATTTTTTATTTATTTTTTATTTTATTTTTTCATGTCCTAACTTTTGCCTAAGCCGCCTCTTTCGAAGTTTTCAACCTAGCAGACCTTTTGATTCTTTTTTTTTGGGCCATACACAGTTTAGACTCATGCGGGCCAGAAGTGTAGGAACATGCAGTTTAGGCTCATGCGTCAAGGAGCATTGCAACTTCAAGGATAATACTTCTTCAAAAACTTGCCATTGAGAGGGCCGATTTTCATGCCGTCTACATCAACCAACTTATAAGCCCCACTTGAGTAAGCTTCTTGTACGACATATGGCCCATCCCATTTTAAAGTGAACTTCCCTACAAGTTTATAGGAGGTAATAATGGGTCTTTGTACGGCAAGGACTTGATCTCCTACTTGAAAGGATCTCGGGTGAACTCTTTTATTGAAGGCGTGAGACAATCGAGCTTGATAACATTCAAGACTCTGTTGAGCTTCCAACATATTCTCATCAAGAGCCTCCAACTCTGCTAATCTAAGTCGAGCATTTTCTTCATCTGTGATCCCTTCTTGAATAGATAATCGTATCGAAGGTATTTGACGCTTGAGTGGCAAGACGGCTTCGACTCCATAAACAAGTGCATAAGGGGTCGCTTGTGTTGGCGTGCGGTGAGTTGTCCTATATGCCCACAGAACTTCTTCCATATGGTCATGCCAATCTCGTTTGGATTTGGAGACGACTTTCTTTAACAAGTTGCAAAGAGTCTTGTTGAATGCCTCGGCTAGACCATTGGCAATAACATTGTACATAGAAGAGTTATGTTGCTTGAAGCCAAAGAGTTCACAAAATCTTATTCATCAACCTGTTGTCGAACGGCTTTCCATTATCCGTTATTATGTAGCGAGGAATGCCAAAGCGATAGATAATGTTTACTCAGATGAAACTTGTAATATTTTCCTTATTTATTTCCTTAAGAGCAGTGGCTTCACCCCATTTTGAGAAGTAGTCAGTTGCAGCCAAGATGTATAGGTGGGGCACCAGAGGACTTTGGCAGTGGTTCAACAATATCCATCCCCAAGCGTCAAACGGCTAGGATGCAATAGTCGGGTGCAACACTTCAGGAGGTTGATGAATAAAATTCGCATGGAATTGATAAGCCTTGAATCTTCGAGCGTAATCTGTGAATACCTAATTTTTGTATTATTGTTTTGTTACTTTAATTATTTTCCCAATTTTTATGTCTTTGATTGCATATTTTCTATCATAAAAATACCAAAAAATAGATCTTTCTTTATTTGTGCATTTTAGGAATTAACTAACTATTCAATTGGTGAATTATTATAGTTAATTGATCATTTGAATAAGTTACTTAATTAATTTATTTGTTTGTGTAAATTTAGCTTAATAAGTAGGATTAAGGAAGAAATTGGGTTAAATTTGAAAGAGAAAGTGGCCAAACGTGCAAGATAAGGGGTTGCCCTTAAAAGGGTCTGAAACGACGTAGTTTTGCCTCAAAACTACGTCGTTTCATTAAGTGACCCAAGATCAAATCTCACCCATTGATCACCCCTTGATCTAATAGTCCATATTTGATCTCTCAAGAGATATTTAAAGCCTCAAAAATCTGAAAAATGCCCTCATTTCCCCCATAATTCTTTTCTTCTTCCTCTCTCTTCTCTCTCCCATATCCACCCCCACCACCGCTGTCGCCCGCCGAAAATCGCCCACCGTTGGTGGTCAACCTCCAAATGACCCCAAATTCATTCCATATAATCTCAACAGCCTCCTCTTTCTATATCTCCAAACCAAATCCTTCAAAAACTCCTCAAAATTCTTGAATTTTAAATCTAGGAAACTTTAGCCGTCACTTTTTTGCACAAATTCTTAAAGCTCCGGCCACTAACACCCCACAATACCTACATCAACGGATAGATCTCATCAAGACCTACATATTGATGTCAATTCCATCCCGAAAATCCGGCAACTAAAAATCCGGCCAAATTCCGCCGACCACCCCGAACGCCCTCGTTTGGTATACCCCTATTCTCGTTTCCTTTGTCTATTTTTACTAATTGTATTGTAGCTAGTTTATGTCTAGCATAATTTATGATTTTTGTTTTTATTTTTATTATTATTATTTATATTTTTATTATTAGTTGTGTTTAATCTATGTTACCTTAGTCGTTCATAGTTATCAATCACTGATAATTAGTTATTTATTAGCTTTGAAATAGCAATTCTCTTAGTCATGATAGTTGATAATAAAATTTTCAAGCGCTTAGTGAATTTGTTTATATTGGATTTGAGTATTTGAATTTTGTGTTGATAAAAGCTGGAATTAAAGAAGGAATAGTACAAGTTTGGTTGTTTTTACTGTACAAAGACTTTGGAGTACAAAACTCAAAAGTCATTGTGTGGTGACAAATACAATACTTTTTTATAGCTTTTGAACAGTGTTTAGCACACAAAGTCAGACTTTTGGTGAACTAAAATCTGTCCTAAAAATCTGACTTTATTTGCCTATTTAAAGGGCTGCTCTTCTCCTATAAAAGGACTCACACTCTATCTTACATGAAGACATCTTTAGAGTTGTTTGAACACATATATCTTTAAACAAAAAATTACCAACTGAATATTTTAGTAAGTTGAAATTTGTGAGCTTTGTGAGTGACTCCTAGGGTGCAAAATCATTAAGAAAATAGAGCAATCATTTGGCTAAGTTCTGAGACTGTTAGTTACTAGTTTCAAGTGTCTTCGCGGGATTTTCTGGGTTGTTTCTCACACTGATTGGTTATTGTTATTGTTGCTAGAATTTCTGTTCATTCATCACTAATCTTTTCTTTTCTGTTATCCAGGTATTCCCTCGTATGGTACTGTAATTTTTTGGGGTCAATAGTAATGCATTTTAAAGTGTTAAACTTAGTAGTATTAAGTTCCTTCTATAGGCTATTATATTCTCCAAGTGCCATGTGTTCAAAGTGTGTAGTAGTATCAAGTTTTCATGTCCAAGGAACGAGTTCATTACAGGAGGATTGGGTCTAAATTGGATTGTGTCCAAGTTAATCTTTTTTTTGTACATTTAAAATTTTTAATGAATTGATCTTGGGCTGAATTTTGTTTTAATTGGACTTTGGGCCAGATTTCCTAATGCTTGTCAGGTTCATTCACATAATAATTTCAGCTAAGCCCAAGAAGAATATAACACCTAGTAGGCCCAATGCCTTTAAAGTTCATTTGCTCATTTCTTCCCAAAAGTTGCTGGCCCATTTCTATTTAACTCAATGGCTGCCCCTCTTTAAAATAACAAGTTGGCCCAATTTTTATTTTTATTTTATTAGTCAATTAATCTCAATAAATCATATTTTCTTTTATTAAAATAACTTTACAACTTAATCGCCTTAGTAATTGATTTAAATACTAGGAAATTAGTAGGCGCGCTTCAATTTTACGGAATCGCTTGCGTAGCGTGATGTTTAACATTCATTAAATTAGTTCAATAACCTCATACCATACCCATTAGTTTTAGTTAATCCTTTGCTAAATTCGCGGATTCACTTGCATAGCGCCATAGTTGACTTTTAATAATTTTCAGAAAATTAATTTTCTCAAATGTAGTAATTTCTCAAAAGTATTACAAATAATTTATTGTCATGATTTCAGATTCGCTAGCGAGGCGCAATTATGATAAGTTAATTAATTTTGTTATTCGATCACGCATTCGCTTGCGTAGCGTGGTTATGACAACGTAATATTATCCAAATTATTTTGTTTAATAATTCTAATAATCAAGAGATAAAAGTGGATAAGTAAAATATGAAAATCATATAAATCACAGTTTATCCAAAATTAATTCAAGCCAAGTTTTAAGTCAATAAAGTGACCGTGCTAGAATCACGGGACTCGGGGAATGCACCTTCTCCCCGGTCAACAGAATTTCTTACCTGAACTTTATTTTCGCAGACCAATAATAATAGGGTCAAACCTTCCTTTGACTAGGGATTCAAATAAAAGGTGACTTGGAACACCCAAAAATCAATTCCAAGTGGCGACTCTAAATAATAAAATAATTCCTACTCAAGTTTGTCACTTTAATTGAAAAAACTCTTTAACCCACAATCAATAACATACATTATCTTTTTGGGGGTAAAAAGGGTGTGACAGCTATGGCGACTCTGCTGGGGAATGTCAAGAATTCGAGCTTGTACATTGACTTTATTTGGCTTTATTAATTTTTGTATATATTGTGATTTATTTGGGCTTAATGTGTTACTTGTCGAGTTTTTACCGTTTTGATATTGTTGAACTATACATATAAATTGTATCCTTTGTCGCACTCCTCTAAGTCTTCTTATAGTTAGTTATGTTGTGTTTGCCTACCAGCATCACAAAATTTCTGTCTTGAGATAAAGCCAGTTAGCCTACCAGCTTCTGGTGAAGGATTTAGTCACACATTCTTAGGCGTGAGAGCTGTTAGCTAGCCAGTGTTGTTCTACTACTGGTGACGCTTGACGCTCCTCGGCTCGGGTTGTTCGCCCGGGTAAACCAGGTCTAGATACCATCTCCTTTAGGATTTGGAAACTTATAAGAACAAGCCACAAGCAATGAATATCCCTA
This sequence comes from Nicotiana tabacum, assembly GCF_000715075.1. Classification (NCBI taxonomy): domain Eukaryota; kingdom Viridiplantae; phylum Streptophyta; class Magnoliopsida; order Solanales; family Solanaceae; genus Nicotiana; species Nicotiana tabacum. The sequence continues at coordinate 12,193,002 of NC_134083.1, read as the reverse complement.
GTAGGCTACGCTTTATTTGTATCATGTGCATTTAACTTGGCAGCGCTCGACACAGGGGCCGAGTTCTATTTTAGGACAGGCACCTTGTTGAGACCATTATGTCATATTATGTGCTATTTGTTGCATTATTTGGGAGGTTTGCATGTCGACCGACTTTAGCATAAATTAGTTGAACGAACACAGAAAAAATGATGTGCTCTATTGTATATGGTTTTTAAAGATTAATTTTCATAAAAAAAAAAGAAGAACATAGTCGGTTTTATCACCGAACTACGCGGGTTTGATTCTCACCGGATGTGAGATACATAGGCAACCTCCATCGGGTTCAGTCCACATTTTTTTAAAAATAAAGCATAAAAATTATGCATGTGCATAAAACTTTCAATAAACAAATTTGCTATTTTTGGTCACCTTTTACTGTTTGGCCCTCGTGTCTGGCCGTTTTACCGAGACAACCTTAAAACCTTCCATGGAAGTACCGTAGGGCCATTTTTTAAAAAAATAGTCATTTTATTTATTTTTGTCTACCTTTTATTATTTTGTCCCTATGGTCGTCGTATTTGCTGAAACAACCTTTAGGCCTCTCTCGGGAGTATTGAAGGCCCGTTTTCGTAAAAATAGCAATTTTATTTATTTTGTCGACTTTTTATCATTTTGTCCCTATGTTCGACTATTTTGCTGTGACTGCCCCAAAAGATTCTTTGGAAGTGCGAAAGGTTCGTTTTCGTAAGAAGGCTTTGTAGTCCAGTTTTATCTCTTGTACGAACTACGCGCACTCGATTCCTGACCCTATGCAAGATACCTAGGCAACCCTTTTATGGTTCGCCGCCCCATCCAAATCGGTCAAGTCTTACCGTTATGGTAACAATTGCCTGATCTTTCGAAATTGTATCATCTCTCAACGAGAGTGTCTGCTCAATTTCAGTAAACCCTCACTTCAAAACACGGTTAGGGTCGGTTACTTGAGTCCCACATTGCCATTTCTAACTTTCATGAGCCGAACCCCAAGGTATCAGATGTTTTTATATTATCTAAGCTTGCATCGGTCCTAACCTCATGTTCTACTACTTAGGTGTGGTATGGATGCAATAAAAAGAAGATCTGACAAAAGACCGAACGATGACGAGCCCTCACAGATTTGGCTTGTGCATAAAACACCCCGGTTGTTGAGACAATGGTGGGAAAATATGGGCATTTGTGAGCAGGAAAAGATAAAGGACCATCCGGGTCACTTTATGAACATTATGGAGATCAACCCAATGAGGGACTTAATCGAGGCATTGGTGCATTTCTAGGATCCTAATTACAACATATTCCGTTTTAATGGTTTTGAAATGACTCCCACTTTGGAGGACTTAGCTGGATACACAGTGTTAGGTGATGAGCTTCGGAAGAAGAGACCCTTGGCCCCAAGGGATGTCACTGGCAGTGAGTTCCTTGAGCAGATGACAATCAACGAAAATAAAATAGCAAGTGTGGAATGAGGGCACGTCCGATTGGATTTCTTGTACGACAAGTATGGGTGTCCAGGTGGATTTGCAAAGCACGGAAAGGAGCTTGATAATAAAGTTGGATACAAAGCTTGGCAAAGCCATGGGCGGAAAGAATTCCTAGTGGCATTTCTAGGGACAATGGTTTTCTCGAGGCATGACAAAAATATTGATATTCGATTATCTGGCATAGTCACCACTTTATTGCATGGAACGAACGTCACTATCATTCCTATGGTATTGTCTGATATTTACCATGCCTTGACCAAGTGTCGGGAAGGAAAGGATTTCTTTGAGGGCTGTAACATCATACTCAAAATATGATTTTTAGAACACCTTCTCAGTCATCCCACACGGGTAAATTTTAGTATTCATTGGAGCCACAATGAGCTTGGAGATGAGTTTAAAGATTTAATTGAAGATAGTAGCATCCCCAAGGGAGTCGAAGCATGGAGAGGGCATCTTCAAAAGTTGACCGCTACTGAAATCACATGGAACTACAACTGGTTCTCACCAAAAGAAGTCATATACTGGTCTTACCACCATTCGTTTTTTATTTTGATGGGTCTTCGGGGTTTTCAACCGTATGTGCCTATGAGAGCCCTACGTAGTTAGGTCGAAAACAGGTAGTGCCCACAATGGAGCACATGCAAAGATTCGTGTGGGAGGTAACATCAGAGGATCCTGTTCGTGAGGCTTATGCTCAATAGGTTTTGGATGAAATTAAGGTGCTTGAATTTTACACTATGGTGGAAGATCAGGATCGAGGAGAGTTAGACCCGTCATATTTTGAGTGGTTCTATGACCAAGTTGCTGTTGGATCCAGGCAAGAGACAGTTCTGAAGAGCACGACAGAATGGGAGACTAAAATCAGAACAAGAGTAGGGCATGTCAAGGAAGAAATAACAAGAGATTATGAATCCATCATCCGGGCTCTACGTAGGGATATAAGTATCGTCAACGTGAATATAGATTTGCAGTGCATTGAGTTTGAAGAGGAGAAAATCATACTGACACATGAGGTTAAAGCGCTTCAAGCACAACTTCGGCAAGCAAGAATAAGGGTTGCTGCTCAGCAACATGCAGCCATTCCAAAGCACGAAGAAATGCATTACAGCCTTATCATCCATGATCTAAGGGCTCGGGCCAGGGCTGCAGAATCAGGTAAGAACTAGGTAAAGAATGAGCTAGCAGAGGTCCAAAACCAGCTGAATCTAGCGTTATAACGCGAGGCAGATATATCGGACATAGCCAATAACCATGAGTGACAGATCTAGTTTTTAAGTCTGAGCCAGGAGCATGTTAGAAGGAGGGTCTATGAAGTGGCTACTTATACCGCTCGAGGGTGTGTGACTTGCCAGGGTTTGACCCGAGAGCAATTTGCTACGGTAGCACCCAACTTCGCATGCCACATTGCCACAGACTTGAAGCGTATATACCATGATATGGGAGGTCAGCCGCAGGAATAAGCACTTTGACTACAATGATGTCGGTGGATTCTCCTGCAGAGATTAGAGTCTTCTTTTAGTTGGCAGTCCACTTTGATTGTTCATTTGTAGTCATTGAAACTGTAAGAGTCTTTTGGTGTTTTGAGTCTTGTTGTTTTGCCTTTTATTTAAAAAAAAAAATTGTTTGAGTCAAGTCTGGTCTTATTTAAATATTTATCTTTTAGGTTGTATCTTTATGTAATTTTTCTTTGTCTTGTATCAAAAAGAAAAAAAAAAGAGAAGAAAAATTTGAAAATCAATGAAAAAGATTTTGTTTTAGAAAAATTCGAAAATGAAACAAAAAGATGTTGTTTTTGTACATTAAAAAAAGAAAAGGAAAACTTTGTTTTGTAAAAAAAAAGCAAATCGTCATGTCTCTGAACTACGTAATGATCTGATTCATGCGGCGACATGCTACGTACGCAACCCCCAAAAGGTTCGATCAAAATATTTCTCAATAATTCCAAAATAAAGGGATGAAGATAAAAAGGTGTAAAAAAAAAGAAGAAGAAGAAGAAGAAGAAAGAGAGAAAAAAATATGCAGCAACCTTATTAGTCGGAATAAAACATGAAGCCTTCCAAAAGCATGTTAGAAGTGATAATATTGTTAGGATCATGGCATATTACGTGTGATTCATATCTGTAAAATGCTTAACCCTAACACGTTTGTTGTCTCTTATCTAGTAAGTTTAAGGTAGTTCGTTTGTGGTGAAACTGACAACACATCATTACTTTACCTGATCTAAGAGGAAGGTAGCAATGGCTAACAATGATGAAATCGAGGTGGTCAGTGACAACCCTCAGGGTCAATCAGTTGAGCAAGAGTCGGAGGAAGTAAGAAGATTGAAATGACAACTGTCTGATATGTATCAGGCTTGGGTCTCCGGTCAGCCTCCGCCTCAAGGTCCCTCAGAGGGAACTTACACTGTACCTCAGGATACTCAACCACCACTCCCCACAACGAGTGATCACATTCTACCTCCGGGGTATGTGCCAAACTACAATTTCCCTGCCGCCCCTGGTACCTCCAATGTGCGACCTCCTGCCGCACCGGTTAAGAACAACCCTCTCGTTATGTATGGCGTGCCAGTGTATACAATCCCTCCACCAAATCCTATGACGAGGCCAAACATCGAGCCATTATATCATGCTTATGATGGCCAGTGTTACTCTCCAGATATGGCTTTTAAGGTTTCGACTCCAAACAATCAGACCCTACAGTATGAGTCATCTACAGAAAATGAAAAGGCTCTCAAGACAGGAGAGCCAGATGAGATGGTCAGGAAAATAAAAAGTCTTGAGCAGAAAATAAAGAACATACAAGGACTAGGTGGTCACAAAAGTGTCTCATTTAGTAATTTATGCTTGTTTTCTCACATCCATTTTCCACCAGGGTTCAAGACCCCAAAATTTGAAAATATGATGGACACGGTGACCTTATCGCCCACTTGAAAAAGTACTGCAACCAACTGAGGGGCGCGGGAGGAAAAGAAGAGTTGTTGATGGCTTATTTCGGGGAGAGTCTTGTGAGGGTAGCCTCTGAATGGTTCATTGACCAAGATGTCTCCCACTGGCACATTTGGGACGATATGGCCCAAGCCTTCATCAAACAATTTCAGTACAACATTGATATTGCGCTAGATCACAATTCCCTGTCCAATATGAAGAAAAAGTCGACTGAAAGCTTTAGGGAGTATGCCGTTAGGTAGAGAGAGAAAGCATCTAGAGTTAAGCCACCCATGGATGACCATGAGTTAATCATTGTCTTCCTTCAGGCTCATGATCCTGATTATTTTCAAAATATGATGTCCGCAATAGGCAGACCTTTTGTTGATGCCATCAAGATAGGAGAAATGGTCGAGAATGGCCTCAATACTGGCCGAATTATAAGTCAAGCAGCTCTCAAAGCTGCCACCCAAGAAATCCAGAATAGGCCGAACAGCCTTGTTAACCAAAAGAAGAAAGATGAGGAGGCCATGATGGCCTCACAGGCAAAAAGAGGACAAAGGGGAACATCTCAACCCCCGGATCCACGATACTCAGTTGCTCCACTGTATGAAACATTCAATGCTCAGTCTTATGCCAAGCCATCCAATCGCCAACATATGCAAGCCCAGCTTTAACATACCTGCGTCCGTAATAACAGAACTCTCAATCACCCTACAACCCTCGTCCAAAACAATAGTGCGAAAGGGAATATAAGCAGAGGGACAATTTCACGCCAATCGTAGAATCCTAAACAAGTTTGTTTGAAAGGCTAAAATATTGTGGCATGATTGATCCGCTTCAAGGGTATGTTCCTGATCCATATGCAAAAGGTTTTGACCCTGATGTACGGTACATATACCATTCTAATGTCATGGGGCATAGCATTGAGGATTGTCGGGATTTGAAAAAGGAAATAAAAATGATGATTCAAGAAAGAATGATCGTGGTCCAAAATAATGGCATCCTAAACGTCATTACCAAGCACGCATTGTTCAGATGATTTACAATGATAAAGAATATGGGGACGGTTTGGTGAAAAATGTCAAGAACTTGTCCGCTGAATGCAAGGCAATCAAAATTGTTGAAGGTCCTGTTTGATGCTGATGCGCAAATTCGTAGCTAAGATGTTGAGCTTGATAATTGGAAAGCCACTTCCCACCTTGCCGGGAAGGAGTCTTGGTAACTTATTTTGTCATAATTTCTATCATCCGGATTATTTTGAGGTTGTGATCGAGATGTTGTTTGATTGTCCTGTCTCATTTTAATCCATTGTGTATGGTTCTTTTGCATATATAGTTCTTTTCACGCCAATTTTAGTGACATGACATGCATGCGGAGTTTTCGGCTAGATTTTAGAAAGCCTGTCTAATCTTGAATTGAATCGAGAAAAAATACTCGAAGGATAAATAAGAGGTTGAAGAACTTTGATAATAAGCCTGTGTCACATGGAACCAATATAGTCATATCCGTAGAGGTTTTATCTCAAACCTATCATGAATACCGGCTTAAGGATAATTGAAGGTTTTGAAGCCTAGTTGGACTAATCGATGAAGGGCTCTTTGGCCACGACCTGCCATAATCTAATCATATCAGGGAAGATGACCCAAAATCTCCAAAGAAGGTGTATTCCAGGGAATTTAGAATGGATTAGTTGGTACTAAAATATATCATTTCACATCAAGACAAAGACCAAGAAAATGTGGCTCTAATTTGTCAAAGGATAAGATATTGACTACGGAGCTGTACAACTGGCAAAACCAAGAAGACAATCATATCTATCAATGCCGAACCTGAGAAGAGATAGTATGTGTGGCATTCTTGAGGCTGGGAGGCCATTTTTCTGCTACCTAAATACTTTATACCCTTCGTCACCCCTTCGTCAACCTGAGAAGAGATAGTATGTGTCCAAAAAAAAAAAAACATGCCACCAGAAAATAGGAGCTAGGTCAATTTTTTTTTTTTTAAAAAAAGAGAAGAGAAGAAAGGGAAAGGAGAAAAGAAAAATGAAAAATGAAAAGAAAAAAACAACAAAGAAATCTTTCGTGTTAGTTTGAACTACGTTTGACTTGATTCCTTTAAAGGATACGTAGGCAGCTCTAAACTAGGGTTCGGTCCAACCAAATCAAAAATAAAAATTTCCTAGTATCTAAAACTGGGGCAGGAGTTTTTTTTATGTTTTTATGAAGAGTCGATTCCAAGAGTTGTAAGTATACAACCCCATCATCTTGAGTCTATTTTGAGCCTTCATACAACCCTTTCTTTCTAACCCTATCCAAAAGCCACCCAAATAAAGACCTCCCAATTAATCTCTAAGAATGCCAAGTGAAGCACGTAATAAGCAACAATTGTCACACAACATAGAACAATGTCAAGTTGCTCACACAAGAAAGCAAAAAAAGAAAAAAAGAAAAAAAATGAGAGAGTCTTACTAGTGAAAACCCCCATGGGCATTGTAAGGTGATGGTAAGTAGAGATAAATAAATGAGAGAGATCGGTTGGTGAAAACCTTCCGGGGCACTACCGGTCGAAGGTGAGCTATGATTTTATGCAAATGATTGGCACAAAGAGGCCAACTTCAAACCGATGGGCTGCGATAGGTACCCGGTACCTTACCCAACCGAGTACCAACATGACATATCTTTTTGTATCATACTATCATAGATAATTGAGCCGGAGAGGCTGTCGTGAGATAAGTAGAATACAGCGTGAAATACTAACTTATACATATGACGTACTGGCCTATAAGGCCGTACCAATATTCGTATACATGACATCAGTCTACAAGCCTCTAAGAGTACATAAATATCATAAAGGTCGGGACAGAGCCCTGCCATACCAAATTATACATATTCAAATCATACTGACCAAATAGGCAACTCCGGAGCAAGTGGAGTGCACAAACACCTTCTGTTGAGCTGATAGCCTACTAGGAGAACTCTCAACCTGTCTATCGGGATCTGCGAGTATGAAACGCAATGTCCCCAGGCAAAAGGGACGTCAGTACAAATAAAGTACTGAGTATGTAAGGCATGTCAGTACTATATAAAAGACATGAAAGAAACACGGAGTAAAAAACTCAACCTGTAATTCTGAATAGCTCTGTGAATCATGAAAATTTATAATGTCATGCATGTGCATATAAATTCCATACCATGCATAGGTATATGCGTACATAACATCATCAAGCCTCTGAGGGTATCCCATCATATTATCTCAGCCACTGTGGGCAAAATCATCAACGTATACCAGCTGATCAGATGGTGGTGCGTATATAACATCGTAACCTTTTCCCATATCCCATATACATATAATATACGCGTATATAACATCTTCCGGTCATGGGTCAACGTACATGTATAAATGCATGAAATGCATAAGAAATACGTTGATAAGATTTCTCGAATATCATAAAATCAATATGCCTTTCGGACAAACTTTATCAAATACGTATTTTTCTGAGACCCATGAATAGAGAAAATAATATTAATTCATATGGAGAATCAAAAATATAGACACCCCTAGTATTTCTATGAATATAGTCATTTATGAAAGTTGCGTATTTTGCTCATTTCGTTTGTATTATTTGGATCATGCCAAAAGAAAGAAGGGATAGCCTTAACATACCTTTAGTAACGATTTTATCGAAGGCGACGAACTTGTCCTTCTTCACACATAATCTCAATAAGTGAAAAAGAATCAGATTCTTCAATTAGTTACACTAGTAGATAATTTCACTCTTTAAACAGTAAGGATGCCTTCGTTGTTGCCATTCCTGGTTCATTGCAAAATATATCTTCTAAGGAAACATTTCTAGTTACAGAAGATTATCACTTTCAAGTTGTTTCCCTTCTTAGCATATATGTACGTTATTTGTGTCTTAGTAGTAGTGTAAAACACATGTAAGGTACTTTCTCACCTAATTTAATAATCTTTGGAGGGATGAGTCATAGAAAGTGATTCCAATATCACACATGTATATAGAACCTTTAACAAATATTTTTTTTTTATCCCAACATTGATAAGAATGTCCCTTTATTAGGTGGGACCTACTTAGAAAGACAAATTAGATTCCCTATCCCCTTAATCCTCTTTAAAAGTATCACGGTAAGTGCAAATAAATAACAAATCCATGTATAGTAATATAATTGAAAACTAAAAGTTCTTGTCTTATACTTTCAAAATTATTTAATAATCAACTCATCATATTTCTATTTAAAAAAATAATAAGTGCTTTATAAATTTAAATTATACTAATATATCATAAACATTATGACATCTAGAAAACATATGTTATAAAATTATAATAATATTTTTTTTTTCATCCAAATATCAAGAGTATAAATTTTTGTACTACTAATTCTCAAAATGGGTAAGGATAACTTTTATTATGAGACAAAAGTTTTCTAAAAAGGATATAAACATAACTTTTCTTATGAGGAAGAAATTTCTTTTCTTATAATACATAAAATATTATTTAAAAGTTTCTTTATATCATGTGTTTAACTATAACTAAAATAATATTATACTAATAACTTTTGATAATCATATTTATCCAATATTTACAAAAGAATGTTTCTCTTAAAAGAAAGTACAATATCAAGGCAATATATAACGTTTTCGAATTTCAATAAACTTACGTGGTCTTACATCTATAACTTCATGTACGACCTTAATCTCTTCAAGCTCATATAGATTACTACGACTCATCCTAATATTAAAGTACGGGATGTAACAGACGAAACTCATTTTCTTTGATTTGCTTACCATCTCACCTTCACGAAATTACTTATCACTCGTTTGAAATAGCATAATACTTATAATTCCAAAATAATTTCATTCCCGAACTTACGTCGATTAACTTACGACGAAACTTTAACGTACAAAAGTGCGGGATGTAACATCTCATTTTCGAGTTTTCACCAATTTATTCATGGCGTACTTTCACATACAAACAAATATGGGGTGTAACACAAAGAGGCCAACTACAAAGACGAAAGGGAACAACAAGTAGAAAGGGTAGATTGACTGGATAGATTTGGCCGCTCAATCCAAAATACATGTCATGATCATTAAAGTTTGGCTACCATATTAAAAAGAGCCCATTCTATGTTTTTCTCCTCGTAAAGTGGCATTTTCAGTTAAATACTATTCTTTCTCGTTTTTACATCGCGTCATTTTATTCATTTGCATTATTATTTTGAATCTGTTTTTGTAAAAACAAAAGAGAAATAATTTCAAAATCTGTTACCAGCTTTCTAATTATACAAAACGAGTTCTATCCTAGCACATCAAAGAGGACATTTCCAGAAGGCAACATGCACAATAAGTTATTGAGATTAAACAAGATCTGAGGTTTCATGCAGACGAAAGTTTCAAAGAGAAAATTTTGCTGGTCTATTTTCTTAGAAGCCAACAAAGAAAGGGCCACAAAATTGGTCATTGTTCCCCGGAAGTGTAAAACAAATAATGTGGGGCATACACGACATTGACAAAGACACAAATCCAAGTCAGATTTCCTCTGATAAGCCGAACAAAGTATTTCGAAGAAATCGAAAAGGTCACTAAGCACGACTTGTTTTATGGGCAAAGCTGATAGCACCACAGACAAACTGATATCGAGTGCAAGATAATCAAGTTTGATTTTTAAAGGAAAAAACCTCCAAAGAGAAGACTTGATTTATAGGCAAGGTTCAACATCACCTTAGACCCCAAATGCACACGATATAATCTTCACAGCCTCCTCTTTCCATATTTCCAAACCAAATCCTTCAAAAATCCCTCAAAATCCTTGAATTTTAGATCTAGAAAACTTTAGCCGCCACTTTTTTGCCCAAATTCATGAAGCTCCGGCCACTACCACCCCCACAATACCTACATCAATGGATAGAGCTCATCAAGACCTACCTATTGATGTCCATTCCATCCCGAAAATCTGGCAACTAAAAATCCGGCCAAATTCCGGCGACTACCCCGAACGCCCTAGTTTGGTATACCCCTATTCTCGTTTTCTTTGTCTATTTTTACTAATTGTATTATAGTTTGTTTATGTCTAGCATAATTTATGATTTTTATTTTTATTTTTATTATTATTATTTATATTTTTATTATTAGTTGTGTTTAATCTATGTTAGCTTAGTCGTTCATAGTTATTAATTACTGATAATTAGTTATTCATTAGCTTTAAAATAGCTATTCGCTTAGTCATGTTAGTTGATAATAAAATTTTCAAGCGCTTAGTGAATTTATTTATATTGGATTTGAGTATTTGAATTTTATGTTGATAAAAGCTGAAATTAAAGAAGGAATAGTACAAGTTTGGTTGTTTTTGCTGTGCAAAGACTTTGGAGTACAAAACTCAAAAGTCATTATGTGGTGACAAATACAATACTTTTTTTTTTTACAGCTTTTGAATAGTGTTTAGCACACAAAGTCAGACTTTTGGTGAACCAAAATCTGTCCAAAAATCTGGCTTTATTTGCCTATTTAAAGGGCTACTCTTCTCCTATAAAATGACTCACACTCTATCTTATACCAGGACATTTTTAGAGTTATTTGAACACACATATCTTTAAATAAAAAATCAGCAACTGAATATTTTAGTAAGTTAAAATTTGTGAGCTTTGTGAGTGTCTCCTAGAGTGCAAAATCATTAAGAAAATAGAGCAATCGTTTGGCTATGTTCTGAGATTGTTAGTTACTAGTTTCAAGTGTCTTCGCGGGATTTTCTGGGTTGTTTCTTACACTGATTGGTTATTGTTACTGTTGCTGGAATTTCTGTTCATTCATCACTGATCTTTGCTTTTCTGTTATCCAGGTATTCCCTCATATGGTACTGTAATTTTTTGGGGTCAACAATGAATGAAAATGAAGCTATTTGAGTTTTTTTTAATTTATTATAAGCTTAACAACATTCTGTTTCTTGTATAGTTTTGTATGTAAGCATGCGTAATAAATTCACTATAACCTTGTATTAATGAGAAAATGCTTCGCTAATCCAAGGAGGGTTTTCATGTTCTTTAAGTGATGTGTTTGTATTGTGTAATATTCTTTAAATAAGGCCAAATATCTGAAGATGGCAATAGTAATGCATTTTAAAGTGTTAAACTTAGTAGAATCAAGTTCATTCTATATGCTATTATATTCTCCAAGTGCCATGCGTTCAAAGTGTATAGTAGTCAGATGAAAGGTTTAATTTACTTCCCCTTTTGGATCTGTTATCTTCTTTAAGATGTCGAAAAAACGAATAAAATAATCAGGAACAAGGTTGGTTATTTTTGCAAAAAAAAAAAAAAAGACCTAATTTTATTTGTCAATAAGCATAAGCTAGCCAAAGTAAGTTTTTTTAGGAATATTTTGCAGCAGGTTAGCCAAAGTAAGCATAAGCTACTCAAGTTTGTCACTTTAATTGAAAAAATTCTTTAACCCACAATCAATAACATACATTATCTTTTTGGGAGTAAAAAAGGGTGTGACATAATCCAAGCAATCTTTTACCATCGTTGGCCAATAATATTCCATCATTTTTATATAGAAGTGGAGCTTTGGTCTAGACTGGTGTGATCCACATACCCCAGAATGTGCCTCTTTCAAAGCTTGGAGTGCTTCTTCATCCTCTAAGCATCGCAAGAGTACTCCCTCGAATGACCTTCTGTATAGAGTATCTTTGTAGTAAAGGAAGCGAGGTGCACGACGACGGATTTCAGTCCTTCTCCTCGGATTTTCTGGAATTATCCCGTAGCTTAAGTAGTCGATAATGGGTTGTCGTCATTCTTCTTTCTCAGCTTCAGAAATAGCGACAAGATGCTTGAGTTCATTTTCTTCACCTTTAGCCTCATTTGGCGGCGGTACTACCCATTTTTGGCAGACAGTAACTTGCGCTTGATTAGGCAGGGTTAACGATGAGGCTATGGCAGCTAAATCATCAGCCTTCTTGTTTTCTTTCCTTGACACATATTGAGTAGTCACGTCACCGACCCACCCTATTAACGTTTTAGCATAATCATGATATGGGCGTAGTTCAGGTTTCTTGACCTCGTAACTACCTAAAAGCTGATTGATCGCCAACTAAGAAGTCACCAAAGACTTGCAATTGCAACCGCTTCATTTCGACAACCATTTCAAGCCCAAGTATTAGTGCTTGATACTCAGCAACATTCTTAGAGCAGAGTTATGTCAACGTAAAATAGTAGGGCAGAACTTCACCTTGAGAAGTGATAAATACTACACCAGCACAAACTCCTCCGTGATGTGCAGCACCATCAAAGTACATCTTCCATGGAGGTTGAACTTGAATGACCATTGCGTCCTCATCAGGTAGTTTGTCAGTTAGCTCTCAATCATCAGGTATAGGGTGATCTGCAAGAAGTTCGCTAACGCCTGTCCTTTTATAGCCTTTTGAGGGATGTACACAATTTTAAATTGTTGAAACTGGAGGTACCACCTTGCTAGTCGATCACTAAGGACATGTTTTAACATTACAAACTTGATGGGATTTGATCTAGAAACAAGGCGAAGGACATAAGCTTGAAAGTAGTGCTTCAACTTTTGAATTGAGAAGACTAAGGCCAAACATAACATTTCGATTGGCGAATAATTTAGCTCATTTGGTGTCATCATCCTGCTTAGGTAGTAAAGAGAGTTTTCTTTCCCCTCACTATTTTCTTGGGCGAACAGTGCTCCAACAGACCTTTCTTGTATTGAAATATATAGTATCAATGGCTTTCCAGGTATAGGGGCTGCCAAAACCGGGGGCTTCATCAAGTAAGTTTTGATGCTTTCAAAGGCATTGCTACAAGCTCGGTCTCACTTAAAAGGAACGCATTTCTTCATGAGGCGACTGAATGGTTGGCACCTCCCAGCTAGGTTTGAGATGAATCTCCTAAGGTATGCTAGCTTTCCTTGCAGACTTTTCAATTCATGAATATCGTGAGGCTCAGGCATCTTCAAAATGGCATCCACTTTGGCTTGATCAATTTCGATCCCTCAATGTCGGACAATGAAACCAAGAAACTTTCCAGAAGTAACTCCAAAGGCACATTTCAATGGATTCATCCTAAGTTGGTACCTCCGGAGCAACTCAAACATCATTCTCAAGTCTTTCAAGTGGTCGCTCTTCTATTTTGATTTTATAACTGCCAGAAAATACTTTTTTTCCGACTACAATTTTCGACTACAAAATGTCATTCGTAAATTTCTAACTACTGTAGTCGGAAATCTCATATTTATTTTTTTATTTATTTCTAAGAATTATTCCGAGTATGTTTTCGATTAATATAATCGTAAAGCTTCACGGAAAATTCCGCGTATAGAATTTTTCGACTACTATAGTCAAAATATTATATAGGAATGTCAAACAACTTTTGACCAAATGGTCCTGACCGTGGTAGTTGGAATTTTAAAAAATAAATAATTAAATAATATATATTTTCCGACTACAGGTAGTCGGAATATTGTGAGACCTTATTTTGTGACTACTGTAGTCGAAAAATTAAGTTATTTTCTACCTAATTCCATTAAATACTTTTTTCCCACACACGCTCTCTCTTACTCTCTGTCTCTTTCTCTCTACACGCTCTCTTCGGCTCTCCATTTAATCAACGGCACCGACGAAATCAAATTCAACGGTACCGACAATATCAACGACTGTTCTTCATCAGATAGGCCCCCCCTCTCTCTCTCTCTCTCTCTCTCTCTCTCTCTCTCTCTCCCTGTCTAATCTTCTATGACGACTTAGGGTTTTGTTTTTAGTGTGAAAAATCAGTGGCACTACTATTTTAGTGTTAAAAACTTAGTTTAAAAAATAATTGACTGGGTTTGTTCTCTCATGGTCAAACAGCCGATTGTTATTTACTGGGTTTGTAATATTTTGAATGCTCTGTGATTGTTCTTAAAATTTAAGTAGATCTTAGAAAGAATATTATGATGGAATAATTAAATGATAATGAGGTTTGCACTTTACATTTGGTGCGAAAATTAAGAGTGCCTAACAAAATATCAAAAACAGACCCATTTGATTTATTCATAGTGCGTTGATTTCTGAAAATTTGGTGTTCCTTTCTGTATATCATTCAGCATCACATGGTATTTTATACTATAATTTATAAGTTTAGTGTAAATTGAGTAGTTTTATCCATTAATACATTTTTTGAGGAATTGAGAAATTATTTATTATTTTTGAGATTGTCCCCTAAATTTTTGACCAATCGGGTATGTTTACTGGGGCTGATTGCTGAGCTATTTTAGGTTCGCGAATGGAATTCTTGTTTGATTTTGGGATCATTTTGACTGCAGTGGGCAGCCTCCTTGGAATGAAATTAGAAGTTGACTGTATAGGAATTTGTCTCCAACAAGAGAAAGTTGCAGGCTGCAAGGTAGAGGAGAGATAACATTTCGGTTAGTAATTTGTTATAAGTTACAAAATCTTTACCAGTTTGCAATTCTAACTAATCTTGAACTAGAACTACGAATATCCACTATGAAACTTTTTCCCTAGCTTACTTATGATGCGAGGTGTAATTCTTGTAATCTCTTGATGTTAACTCTCTTGATGAAGAAGAATCCGGAACTTCACCTCTTTAAAAGCTCGTTTATTTTTCTAAAAAAAATTGTCTGGGTTAAGATAGATCAGTAGTAGTGTAGTACCATAACAAAAAAAGAAGAAGATAGATCGGTAAAATATGGTAAAGGAGATGGTAGAGATACACAGATGCATTGGAATTTGAAACCTTTTACTCAAGGATATCTATTAGTAGTATAATTATAATAATAACACCAATTTTTAGTTTCATCTCTTGAACGTTGCTCTCAGGAGAGACAAAATTCCTCTACTTTAAGTTCTATATTTTCTTTTAGTTAAGTCACATTGAAACTTTGGTGCAAAAGCAATTGCACTATGTTGATCCATACTTTTTTATTATATTGTAGTAATTCATAAATAGGGATGCATATTCATATGATGTCTAGAAAAATAAAAGAAAAATATTCATACTTAACTGCTTAGTTGATACCACTACTGTTGCTACTTGTAATTCAAAGGGGGAAAAGAAAACAAAAGTAGAATCAGAAAAACATGGAGGAGAAGAAAAATCCTAGAAGCTAGCTAATAAACATGCAGACCTATATTTTGTTTTTTCAAAACAATTAAGCATACCTCAAAAACTCTGATGTTTTTTGAAAGATCTTGGAAAAGTAATTAATAGAGAATGCTAGTGTGAGAGAATTCATGTAATCAACCTAACTTTTATTGTGAAATTTTAAATTTATAGAGTCATTCATAATTAAAATTGTTACACCCCATATTTTCGTACGTGGAAGTACGCCATAAGTAAATTGATATAAACTCAAAAATGAGATGTTACCTTCCTCATTTTCATACGTTAAAGTTTCTTCGTAAACTAATCACGTAAGTTCGGGAATGAGATTATTTTGAGATTATAAGCATTATGCTATTTCAAACAAGTGATAAGTAAATTCGTGAAGGTGAAAGGGTAAGCGAATCGAAGAAAATGAGTTTCGTCGAAGTTTGACATGTTGGGATAAAATATGGCCCGAGCTAAAATACCCGGTACTTATGGACTAGTGCCATACAAGGTACCACATAACCATAATTGTAGAATGTATAAGGTATGTGAGAAGTGAGTAGTATTTTAAGTAAGTGAAAATAATTCTTAATTATGTGGGTAATTAGTTAATTATTGGGTAATGGAACATTACCTAGTTAATTAATAATTAGTGGTTGATTAATTGAAGTCTTTGGATAAAGATTGGACACAAAACGTGGCAGCCACATAAAACTACATTAAGTGACTCATGTATTATGTAGCAAGGTGTCAATTAAGTAATTTGTGACTCATGTATTATGTAGCAAGGTGTCCATTAAGTGATTCACCCCTCTTTAATCTTATGAATGAGATTTGCATACAAATCTTCACTTTAGCACATGCAAGCTAATGCTTGCTTACCCCCCTTGAGATTAGGAGCTACAAGCATCATTTTAGCACAAAGTTAAGCCAAATTTGACAATGGTTGGAGTTGGTCTATTGTCAAAACCGTGTATAATTTCATAAAATTGTATATGTTGTGATTTGCTACAATCAAATCTCATACAAGACTACTTAATATTTAGCAACGTGGGATTTTGCGATTCTAAGAAAGTACGGTGCAATCATTTTCAAGAATATCATACAGATTTTTCCCTACTTCGATCCGCAGTTATGTGTTCTTCGCAAAAGACTTGTGTTAGAGAGATTGTCAAGAGAATCGGCTCAGGTATGTTAAGGCTATCCCTTCTTTCCTTTTGCCATGATCTATACGATACAAACGAAATGAGTAAATGCACAACTTCCATAAATGACTCTATTCATAGAAGTATTAGAGGTGTCTATATTCTTGAATTCCCATATGTCTTATTATTCTATCGTCTATTCATGAGTCTTAGAAAATACATAAGTTGATAAAGTTTATTTCGTGATATTAATCAGAGGTATAATGGTCTTATGACGTTCCGAGAGATTATGTTGACGTACTTCTCATGCACTGCATTCATTTATACATATACATTGACCCATGACCAGACGGCGTTATATACGCGTATATGTGTATGTGTGTGTGTGTGTGTGTGTGCATTTATATATGCATATTGACCCATGACCAGATGACGTTATATACGCGTATATATATGTATATATATGTATATGGGATATGGAAAAGGTTATGGCATTATATACGCACCACCACCTGATCAGCTAGTATACATTGATGATTTGCCCACAGTGGCCGAAATGATATGATGGGATGCCCTCAGAGGCTTGATGATGTTATGAACACATATACCTATGCATGGTATGACATTCGTACACATATACATGACACTATAAGTATTTCATGATTTATATAGTTATTCAGACTTATAGGTTGAGTCAGTTACTCTATATTTCTTCCATGTCTTTTGTATACTTATTTATGTGTCTTACATACTCGGTACATTATTCGTACTGACGTCCCTTTGCCCGGGGACGCTGCATTTCATGCCCGCAGGTTCCGATAGACAGGTCGAGCGTCCTCCAAGTAGGCTATCAACTCAGCGGAAGATATTGGTACACTCCATTTGCTCCGGAGTTGGTTGTTTGGTTAGTATCATTTAGACAAGTATTGATTAGTATGTCGGGGCCCTGTCTCGGCCTTATGACATTTATGTACTCTTAGAGGCTTGTAGACATATGTCATGTATATGAAAGATTGTATGGCCTTGTCGGCCTATGTTCAATATACGAATGATTATTTTGGCCATATAGGCCCGTACGCCATACGTATAAGTTTGGATTACATGTTGGGTCATCCAATGTCGAGTATTTCCCCATATTTTATTCAACTTATTTCACGATAGCCTCTCTGGCTCATTTACCTATGATATTATGATACGAAGATACGTTATGTAGGTACTCGATTGAGTAAGGTATCGGGTGCCAGTTGCGGCCCATCGGTTTGGGTCGTGAAAGTGGTATCAGAGCAGTTCTGTCCTAGGGAGTCTACAAGTCGTGTCTAGTAGAATCTTGTTTATGGGTGTGTCATGCACCACACTTATAAGCAGGAGGCTACAGGGCATTTAGGACTGTCACTCTTTCTTCTTGCTCTAGATCGTGTGGTAGAGCTCACTTATAAGAATTCACATTCCTAAATTCTATTCTATTTGTAATACAATGATGCCTACATCTAGAAAGACGGTTGGTAAGTGATTGAATGCGGTTGTGGAAGAGTTGAGTCAGAGGAACTCGATTTTTGCATCATGCTTATGATGAGTAAATATGAGGGCTTCAGCAGATCTTGTGGGTATTAAGACGTGTAAGCTTCTTGATAAGGAGACTTAAGGCAAGAATGTCGATCCACCCCTATGGTGAAGGGCAATGAGAGATTTAGAAGATAGATACAAGTTTCAACAAGTAAAAAAATCAAGGTGAGGAAGGGTACGAGGCGCCCAGTTAATGAAGATTATCAGTATTTACAATTCAGGCAGAGGAATATAAGCATTTTGAGTTACCTTCAATAGTAACATAGGTATGTACAATTGGTCACACCCATTCCAGTTTTGCCCTATGGGGGTCAACAAAAGTAGTATAAGAGAAGGACGAGATATCAAGATCTGGCTGGGGTTAGAATAACCCAAAATGATGGATGAATCCTTTTTGAGTTAGTTGACATTTCTGAAGGGTATTACAAAGGTGCTAATAGATCTCCTTGTGAGACACCCAGATGGTGCACTCTAAAATAGTACAGCTAGATATGAGCACTACAAAGATAGGCACTGGAAGCCTTGAAGAGATAAATATTACCTTAGTGTGGCTCCCGTCCCTAGTAGAGGGATAACGTTAAGCAACCTGAAGAGCCACTGGATGGAGCAAAGGAGAGCAAAAAGCAAAAGAATATCTTCTTGAAGTTTTTACAATAAAGTGATAGACATAAATGTTAGCAGAAAATAAGAAGAGAGTCAATAAAGTATTATGAGTAAAATATGATACATGGATGACAACAGTAGATAAAAAAAATGACAGTATTACATAGTCTATAATCAAGTGAAGGAAAAGACGGGACGTGACAGGCCTTGAGACAACAAAAGAACATAGGCCATAAAATCATGTCCTCATTTAGAAAAAAATAAGTTTGTGACTCTAACATGATTACCAAAAGGAAAAGTTAGACCCGGAGTAATAGAAATCAGTATGGACTGGTGAACAAGGTAAACTAAACATGAATTAGGGATTGAGTGATTTGATAATGATTAACATCATGAGAATTTCAGATTTTGTTTCGGCAATAACAGAATAGACAACAAAAGAAGATTCATGAGAAATTCAGAGAATGGTCATTCAGGAAGACGCTTCCCTAAAGCAAGCATTATGAGCAAAGTTAAGCTTAAGGGACTGTATGTGCCAGTTATACTAAGTGTCACACTCGCGGGTAAGGAATTTTATTATCCTTGGTATAGAAGGATTACCGCAAGGTGAGTAAGGGTCATCAACGATGTGAAAAGACGCCAAAAATGAAGAACCTAACCTTAGGTTGAAAGTAGTGACGAGCTGGGATAAGGGTCAGAGTCCAACTCCATTAACCAGCAACAGTTCATAATAATATAATTTAAAGCAACACAAGTAATAACTCAATAATAAAATGCCCAGCTCGTATAAAATTTCAAAAAATAAATATTTTGTTTATATAACAGTAAAACTCAAATTCTTTGCCGAAAGTCACCGAAAATATGAGTAAGTCTGAAACCTGTGATTTTTCTCAAAACTTTAATGACAGATAAGAAATTCGATTATCAGATGACATGAGGAAAACTACTTCTCTGTGCCTACATATTAAGTATGCATGTCTAATGCAATGCAGCACAATGATAAACTCATGTACTCACACTCTTAGAGTACTCACTCTCACAGTACTGTATATGGCCAATCTAGCACAGGGAAGATCCATCCCAAATATATATCCATAATAACTGGCATGCAGTCACTCAGTACTGTACATGACCAATCTAGCCGAGGGAACTCCATCCCAAATATAAATAAATAAGGCAACTCTATGCCCAGGGAACTCTATCCCAAATATAAAGAGTCAATTCCATGGCCAGGGAACTCCATCCCAAATATAAATAAATAAGGCAACTCCATGCCCACGGAACTCAATCCCAAATATAAATAAATATGCAACTCCATGCCCAGGGAACTCCATCCCAGGAGTGAATATATATGGCAAATCCATGCCCAGGGAACTCCATCCCAAATATAATAACTATTGCGCTCACTGTGGGGGGTTGCAGACTCCGAAGGGGTTCCTTCAGCCCAAGCGCTATAATAAGCCAATCAGGCCTGCTGCGGCGTGCAACCCAATCCCATAATAATAAAGTATATAAAGTCAATATGGCATGATGTGCCGTACAACCCAATCCCATAAATATCCTCACAATCAGGCCCTCGGCCTCACTCAGTCATCAATCTCTCCAGTCTCTCGGGCTCAAAATGTAATGAAAATCAGTCCAAAAATAATAATATGATGTATCAATAATTAGCAATAGAGACTGAGATATGATATGAAATAAATGAACATAATTGAGTATGAAATTATAATTTAAACAAATAATTCAATAATAATATGACCTCTGTTGGTCTAAATAATAACGGGATAGAGCCTCAGCATGACTTTTATCATGATTCTCAGCTCAATTTCTTTAATACATGAAAGTACATGGATAATGCCAAGATTATTTGATAACAAAAATCTACGGAATCAATTACGTCACAAATTTCCACGATGCACGCCCACACGCCACACCCGTCACCTAGCATGTGCGTCACCTCCAAATAATTCATATAACACGTAATTAAGTGATTTATACCTCACCTCCAAGTTTAGAAATGTTACTTACCTCAAACCGTGTAATTCTTTATTCCGATATGCCTTTGCCTCACGAATCGGCCTCCGAACACCTCGAATCTAGTCACAATTAATTTGATACACTCAACACAATTTATAGGAATTAATTCCATATGAAAATACTAATTTTCCTATAAAATCTGAAATTTCACTCAAATATCGCTAGTGGGGCCCACGTCTCAGAACCCCGCAAAAGTTACAAAATATGAACGCCCATTCAACCACGAGTTCAACCATACTAAATTTACCAAATTCCGACATCAACTCGACTCTCAAATCTTCAATTTTACCTTAAGAGTTTTCACAATTCCTCCATCTTAAAATACCAATTAAATACTAAAAATAGTAATAGATTCGGATAATTTGACTAAAATTTAGTTAAGAACACCTACCCCATTGTTTCCATTAAATATCTCCCGAAAATCACCTCTGCCTAAGCTCCAAATCGTTAAAAATGGAAAATGGGATGAAGTCCCATTTTTAGAACTTAAATTCCCTGCCCAGCGATTCCTTCTTCGCGAACGCAGAAGATGCCTCGCGTTCGCGAAGCACAAATTTGCACAGCTGCCAAAAGCTTCTTCGCGAAGCTCCACTCATAAACGTGGTGCCTATCTGACACTAAGTTTCGCGAACACGGTACCCATTTTGCGAATGCGAAGACTAAATGTGTGGGGTCACAACTGCCTCTTCTTCCTCTTCACGAACGCGACCCCCTTCACGCGTTCGCGATGCATCACCTACCCAGTCCTTCGCGAGTGCAGCTCCCTCTTCGCGAACGAGAAGAACAATTCTTCACCTGCCACCATCTACTCTTTGCGAACATGGAACGCCCATTGTGAACGCGAAGAAGGAAACCAGACACCAGAAATCTGTAGCTTCAACCATCTTCCAAGACAAAATTCTCATCCGTTAACCATCTGATATCCACCCGAGGCCCCCAAGACCTCAACCAAAAATACCAACAAGTTCTAAAATATCATATGAATTTAGTCGAAGCTTCAAATCATATCAAACAATGCTAAAACCATGAATCATACCCCAATTTAAGCTTAATGAAACTAAGAAATTTCAACTTCTACATTCGATGCCGAAACCTATCAAATCAAGTCCGATTGGCCTCAAATTTTGCACACAAGTCATAAATGATATAACAGACCTATTCCAAATTTTCAGAATCGGATTCCGACCTCGATATCAAAAAGTCAGCTCCTCGGTCAAACTTTCAACTTAAATTTCCTATTTTCGCCATTTTATGCCTAATTTAACTACGGACTTCCAAATAATTTTTCGGAGACACTCCTAAGTCCAAAATCTCCATATGGATCTATTCGAACAATCAAAACTCCATTCCGGAGTTGTTTGCTCAAAAGTCAAACTCCGGTCAACCCTTTTCATCCAACATGAATCTTATTCTTCCAAACTAATCCCGAAATACCTGAAAATCAAAACCGATGATTCAAACACGTCATAATACATCATATGAAGCTGTGCAAGACTTCTATTAGTTGGAAGGAGCGTAAATGTTTAAAACGACAAGTCGGATCGTTACATTCTCCCCACTTAAATATACATTCGTCCTCGAACGTGCCAAGAGTTGTTCTTAAACCTTCAAATCACTGTTCTACCTTACCACACACATACCCGGGGGTGATACCACATCACCCTATTCCATATAGGCCTTACAATATCATAATTGAAGATCATTACTTAAATCTTAGTCTATAAACCTTGGAATTCATTTTCCAACATTCAGAATATTCTTCAAGACCCGTATCTCACATATACACACTGTATAAGTCTGAACAAGCTGTATCAAACCATAACCATAACCCCAGATATAATCATATAACATACTACACAACTCGCATGCTCGCAGCACCATTCCCAATCACCCTAACTACTCCAAACCAACCAAGTACTAGTATTAAACCCCATATTCCACAGAACCTCGTTCCAAAACCTTCGTAAACTGTCGATAATGAAAGAAACACGCGAAATATCATAACCACTTATCAGATCAACAAGTCATGGAGCTCTCTCGCCCCAACCAGAACCATAATCACTTTCTAAGCCGACTTTCAATATTATCCTCTAAAATATACCGTAATCAAACCTGATAGTACCCATTCTAGGTCCAATGACCTTATCTCATTAAACACAACTCAATATTTACAACCAAGCCTCAAATTTCGTAAAGAGACTGATTGTAGGTTCATGTGTTCAATTCCTCAAATACCCTGCCCAAATAATATCATAACATGTAGAGGAAAGGAAAGACAATTAAATCAGATAAATGATCAAGGAAACGCAAATTCCACATGCTGCACGGACAACTCATGTGCTAACAATAGAACCCGCGCAGACAACTCACGTGCCAATAATATCAATATATGGATCCGCAAGGACAACTCACATGCCAATAACATAATCCGCCCAGTATCGTCCCAGGCCTCCAGTCCAAACATATCACATGGGAGCATTTAAACATGTATACAGGTATATGATGAGAGAGATAGGATTCTCATATTCTTGGACTGGCATAAATGACATGCTAAAGTGTAGGCATGTACAAAGTGTGTTATCGTAGCTAAAATCGAAAATCTTTCATCACTGAGACATTTATCAAGTTTGTTCAGAGATTTTAACCCCTGTGTAGCCTCAAACACGACTCAAATAGCTCACGCAATGTTACAAATATGAGAAACATCATCGCTTAAAGCTTAACAGTCAACTCTAGGCATATCATAACCTAAGCACTCTTCCGAGTATGAATACTTGCCCCGATGCCCGCACTTGGGCTCAAACCTCACATATATACGCACTCGTAGCACGTAGCTATCATAAATAATTAACGCAACTAGTGCCTCCACTGAGTTTAAATAAAATGGTCACCTCAAACAGGCCGCAACCCTGAAACAATATGCTTTTGAGAACTCCCAGTCTCTAAATTCATAGAACACATGAATCACCGTAACTTATCCCAACTCCAGCACTAGAATGACTAACACATATTTCATCCATGATCATCCCACTAGGAATACTTCTATAATTTTCCCGTGCCACATAGCAAAATCTGAATATCAGCAGTTGATCAACCAAGCGTATACCGCAATACCAACAAAACATTCGTAAGTCAAAACATAGTATGCCTTTTGAAGTGCGCACCCTTCTTAGGGATTACCGAGTAGTTATAACATTCATCTAAATATCTGAAACTGACCATTCTATCCAAAATTCGTGACCTTCCCTTCCAGACTGAACTGCCACCTTGTACGTGTAAATCTTAATCCCGCACAACACACCACATCTATTATGCCATCATGTGAAAAGCATGAGAATCTCATTATCAACTCTAAGTCACCAGCAAAATACATACCGATTAGTTAAAAACCTTCCATTTACTCCCATCCAGGTGGAAATCACAATACACAACATGTTCCTTACGCCGGTTGAAAATATCCATCTCAAACCGTGGTAGAAACCATCAAGAAATCTTCAAAACTCATTTGTACATAACCGAGCTATTAGAGCTGAATCTCCCTAACTCTACCAAGCCACACAGGTTGACAAATCAGAGAGTATTGCCACCAAAACATCTGTAGAGCCTCACCACATCATAATTACCCAAAAGAACTGAGCATACCATTACCATTATGGTCTAGCTTACTACCTAGTTGTCCTATTTTCTCTGGGTTTCTTGAATTACCCTCAAGTTGACACTTCTTCTTGTCAGAACACTACGATCCTTACCCAAAACTCACTACAAGACATCCTAACATAAACGACATCGTCCTAAGACCTATAAGCCACAGTATTCTTCTTAAGAAACCCCATAAGTACCACAACCGAAATGCCCACTCTGAAAATACCTTATGTGAATTTAAAATTATTCTTTTACCTTTCTTATACTGGAATGTAAAATTCATAGTCATATAGAATTACTGCAAGCCCCAGCACCACCCAATGTAAATAACTGATTCTAGTGATGTACAAAATTTGAAAAAATTTCAATTGCCACATGTACATTTTGAATGCATTAGAACCCTCTCGAGAGTCATCCACTCTGCCCAAATCTAAATTGTACCGCCCAAATGGGCCGAAAGATACGTGCCTTATTAGCACAACAACATTCAAAGAGGTAACCATGCCTTAACACCACCGATCAAATTCATACTTTGTGCGCACTACATCCTTCACAAATAACAACTCACTCATCCCATGGTTTTCATATACTCATAAAGCACAGTATAACCCGTATTCAGGAATTTCCTTACTCGAGTCATCCTCAATCTCAACCTCTGCAAGTCATAACTAATCCACAGGTATGCCTCAGACCAAAACTAAAATTTAACATATGACCATGAAATTGAATTGTCAATAGAAGGCTCCCCCATTTGGCTCAAAGCCATAGAGCAAAACACTCAATAACTCACAATATCCATACTATATTACTGCCATAATACCGCAGTCAGTTCAACAAAAAAATTTCTCAAGCTCATGCAACACCAACCATAAAATACATCAACCATCCGCTATGCTCGCATTCATTCTCTTTACAGTCAAGTCAACTTTCTTAACCAGATTCAAATTTAAATCTTAACACATATACCCCGCTGGTAGAAAAGAAACTCTCCACTCAACATTAGAAGGAACACCTCCGTAGATTACTCTGTATGAGATAACCCACATGCTTAGCCTAAAATTGGCATCTTGATATATCCTTCTGCAGCCACAATTACTATGCAATCACTTAATCTCCCTAAGTCCGAACTCATCAACAAGACATGATAATTTAATTTGTTTCATAATTAAACAATGTTAAAGATCCTTCAATACACTCATAACTTGAGACTATACGTCAAATCAAGACATAAATCAAGTACCCAATAACAAACTCTTGACTCACAAGTAAACTTTATTCGTCACATTCAACCCATTTGAACACATCCCCCAGTCACATCATACTCATTATATAGCAATTCAATCGCTCATCGAGCCACAAGTTCCACTCATAGGGACACTACCGGATATATGAGTCCAAATGTACAAGTTACAACTGAAGCTACCGAGCCTAAGCTGCGGTCTAATCCTGGCTTCAAGTCCTCTAGATTGGCCCATCACCAAAATACAGAAAACACATCTCGTACCTTATCGATAGAATCACAAGTTGTCAATGCATAATTGATACCGAGCGTTCGCATATTTGTACAAGTGAGTGGAATGAATTCAAAGAGGTACTCTTCAAGCAGAATCAATATACCACGATAAGGAAAGAAATATGGAGAGTTTATCTTAAAATGTCCTATAGCCTCTCGAAGATAAGTATGGTTGTTACCATACCAATCAGCAAGACTTTACTAGATATTTGCTCATGACTTGTAGAACCTATGAACCTACAGCTCTGATACCAACTTGTCTCGACCCAAAATTCAACTAGTCGTGATGGCACCTAACCTCACCCGCTAGGTAAGCCAAATAACAACAATCCGATTCAATTAATATTAAACTTGCTTTAATACACTCCTCAAGGACTAGTAGTATAAATCATGAGCTTTTAAGATTAGAATTTACAAAATTGGTGTGAAATAAAATATGTCATCTGTCTAAAATATACATGAGCAGACTAGAAAATCTAAAGCTACCATGAATAAGAGGTAGCAATGACTGGAACGCAGGTACATCTTCATATACAACTCATGCCATACGCAGCATCAGAAATCTGCATGCAAGGTGCAGAAGTGTAGTATAAGTACAACCGACCCCATGTACTCAATAAGTAACAAACCTAACCTTAAGTTGAAAGTAGTTACGGGCTAGGATAAGGGTCAGAGTCCAACTCCAATAACCAACAACAGTTCATAACAAAATAATTTAAAGCAGCACAAGTAATAACTCAATAATAAAATGCTCAGCTGGTATAAAATTTTGGAAAATAAATATTTTCTTTTCAATATAACAGTAAAATTCAAATCCTTTGCCGAAAGTCACCAAAAATATGAGTAAGTCTGAAACTGTGATTTTTCGCAAAACTTTAACGACAGATAAGAAATCCCATTATCAGATGGCATGAGGAAAAATACTTCTCTATGCCTACATATCAAGTATGCATGTCTAATGCAATGTAGCACAATGATGAACTCATGTACTCACACTCTCAGAGTACTCAATCTCACAGTACTGTATATGGCTAATCCAGCACAGGAAAGATCCATCCCAAATATATATACATAATAACTGACATTCAGTCACTCAGTACCGTACAGGGCCAATCTAAATGAGGGAACTCCATCCAAAATATAAATAAATAAGACAACTCCATGCCCAGGGAACTCCATCCCAAATATAAATAAATGAGGCAGCTCCATGCCGAGGGAACTCCATCCCAAATATAAATAAATAACGCAACTTCATGCTCAGGGAATTCCATCCCAAATATAAATAAATAAGGCAATTCCATGCCCACGGAACTACATCCCAAATATGAATAAATAAGGAAACTCCATGCCCAGGGAACTCCATCCCAGAAGTGAATATATATGGTAACTGCATCCCAAATATAATATCCACTACGCTCACTGTGGGGGGGTGCAGACTCCGAAGGGGCTCCTTCAGCCCAAGCGCTATAATAAGCCAATCTGGCCTGCTGCGGCGTGCAACCCGATCCCATAATAATAAATTATATAAAATCAATATGGCCTGCTGCGCCGTGCTGCCCGATCCCATAAATATCCTCATAATCAGGCCCTCAGTCTCACGCAGTCATCAATCTCTCCAGTCTCTTGGGCTAAAAATGTAATGAAAATCAGTCCAAAAATAATAATATGATGTATCAATAATTAGCAACCGAGACTGAGATATGATATGGAATGAATGAACATGATTGAGTATGAAATTATAATTTAAATAAATAATTCAACAATAATATGCCCTCTGTTGGTCTCAATAATAACGGGATATAGCCTCAGCATGATTTTTAACATGATTCTCAGCTCAAATCTTTAACACATGAAAGTACATGGATAATGCCAAGATTATTTGATAACAAAATTCTACGAAATCAATTACGTCACAAATTTCCACGGTGCACGCCCACACGCCCGTCACCTAGCATGTGCGTCACCTCCAAATAATTTATATAACACATAATTAAAAGATTCATACCCTCAGCTACAAGTTTAGAAATGTTACTTACATCAAACCGTGTAATTCTTTATTCCGATATGCCTTTGCCTCGCGAATCAGCCTCTGAACGCCTTGAATCTAGTCACAATTAATTTAATACAGTCAACACATTTTATAGGAATTAATTCCATATGAAAATACTAATTTTCCTAGAAAATCTGAAATTACACTTAAAATATCACTAGTGGGACCCAAATCTCGGAACCCCACAAAAGTTACAAAATATGAACGCCCATTCAACCACGAGTCCAACCATATCAAATTTACTAAATTCTGACATCAACTCGACCCTCAAATCTTCAATTTAACCTTAAGGGTTTTCATAATTTTTCCAACTTAAAATACCAATTAAATACTCAAAATAGCAATAGATTCGGATAATTTGACAAAATTGAGTTAAGAACACTTACCCCGTTATTTTTCTTAAAAATCACCCGAAAATCGCCTCTCCCCGAGCTCCAAATCGTTAAAAATGGAAAATGGGCTCAGAACTTAAATTCTCTATCGAGCGATTCCTTCTTCGCGAATGCGGAAGATGCCTCGCGTTCGCGAAACACAAATTTGCACAGCTGCCAAGAGGTTCTTCGCGATCGCAAAGCTCCACTCACAAACGTGGTGCCTATCTGACCCTAAGCTTCGCGAACACGGTACCCATTTCACGAACACGAAGACTAAATGCGTGGGGCCCCAACTGCCTCTTCTTCCTCTTCGCGAATGCGACCCCCTTCACGCGTTCGCGATGCATCACCTACCCAGTCCTTCGCGAACGCGACCCCCTTCACGCGTTCGCGATGCATCACCTACCCAGTCCTTCGCGAACGCGAAGAACAAATTCTTCACCTGCCACCAGCTACCCTTCATGAACGCGGAACTCCCATCGCAAATGCGAAGAAGGAAACCAATCACAAGAAATTTGTAGCTTCAACCGTTTACCATCTGATATCCACCCGAGGCTCCCAGGACCTCAACCAAACATACCAATAAGTCCTAAAACATCATACGAACTTAGTTGAAGCATCAAATCACATTCAAACAATGCTAAAACCATGAATCATACCCCAATTCAAGCTTAATGAAACTAAGAAACTCCAACTTCTACATTCGATGCCGAAACCTATCAAATCAAGTTCGATTGACATCAAATTTTGCACACAAGTTATAAATGACATAACGGACCTATTTCAAATTTTCAGAATCGGATTCTCACCCCGATATCAAAAAGTCAACTCCCCGGTTAAACATCCAACTTAAATTTCCTATTTCCACCATTTCAAGCCTAATTTAACTACGGACTTCCAAATAATTTTCCGGACACACTCCTAAGTCCAAAATTACCATACGGAGCTATTGAAACTATCAAAACTCCATTCCGAAGTCGTTTATTCCAAAGTTAAACTCTAGTCAACCCTTTTCATTTAAGCTTCCAACATGAATCTTATTCTTCCGAACTAATCCCGAAACACCTGAAAATCAAAACCGATGATTCATACACGTCATAATACATCATATGAAGCTATTCAAGACTTCTATTAGTTGGAAGGAGCGTAAATGTTCAAAACGACAAGTCGGATCGTTACATTTAATAATTGAGTTTATGGTGTGAAAATCCAAAATTTTGAGAAAAAAATAAATATGTATCTTGGCCAAAGAGAGGTGCACATGTAAGCATTCTTTGTTCCTCTTATATTGTAACTTTCACGTTACACTACGATTCTTTTACATACATCTGAGTCTTTATCTTTTTCAGTTGAATTGTTCTTACTAATATTATAAAGTGACTTTTTTATAGACGAAGTAAAGTGAATTTTTTTCTATTATTATTTTTTTCTTGATTTATTTCATTATTGAAAATGTATTTATCAATCAATTTGTTTGTTGATTCAAGAAAGAGTTGTGCATTAATTCTGGGAATATTAATGATAGATAAAAATAGATCGATGTATAATCTTTGAATGAATAATTTTAGAAAATAATAGAATTTTCATATTAATCGAGTATTTCTTCTTTTTAATATTTGGAAAATATTTTTTGGCGATTCGAATTTTTTAATATTATTTGTTTTATTAGGACTAATGTCTATTTCTGGAGTTACTTTCTTTTTCTCTTTTGTAATTCTTTCTATTTGATTTTTGATTGTACTTGTTCTGTTAGTCAAATCATTCATTTTGCTTTCTATAAGTGAAGAATTTGGCCAATTTTCAGATTTTATTTGACTAAATGATTCGTTAATTATCCGATTACTAATTAGAGAATCTTTTTTCTTTTTTACGTTTCATTCGATTCATCTATTTCTTTGAATCTAAATAATACAATTAGATTTACTTTTGAAAGTTCTTTTTTCATTTTTGTTATAAATAGACTACTTTTGATCAGCCATTTTTTGGTTTCTTTTGAAACTCTTCGAAATAATTTTATTTTTCCTTTTAAAACTTTTAGAGTTATAAAATATTTCTTTTTGAATTTTCCAATTTTTTTTTCGAGTTCCTTAAAAATGGGCTCAAAAAAGGAAGGGCGTTTTCGGGGAGAACCAAAGGGAGGTTCAGCTTCCATTCCCCAAACTGTTAAAAAACAAAAATCATCTTTTTGTTTTCTCTTTTTCATTAGCTCTCCACGGGAGGAGTAAAGTTTAGATATATGCCAAGGTTTCAGACAAAAAGGAAATAATATTTTGATCTGAATGCCATCTTTCAACAATTGTTTTGGAAATTTTGTTTCTGATAATTGAACACCATTATAAGTACATTTAATATGCATTTCTTTATTCCATTCCTGCAAATCTTTAGACCATTTAGGAAGTTGCAAGAATAACATACGCCCCAGATTTTTGGCTATTATCAATGAAGGCAAAGAATTGATTGAGTTATTAACATGTAACTTATTATTATTTGTGCAAAAGGAATGGTATCTCAAGCTTCTTGTCATGACCCAAAATCCCACCACAGGCATCGTGATGGCACTTAGTCTCTAAGACTAAGTAAGCCGATTATAATTACAATTCAAGCCAAATTTCTTTTTTTAATAGAAACCAACAGCAAAAATAATTACAAATAACCTCCCAAGACTGGTAATACTGAGTCATGAACTCTAACTGAATAAAAAAATTATCTCAAGGATCGAATACTCAATATTGTTTGAATAATGATTAACAGTACAATAAAATGGAAAGACTTCAAGGGACTGCGATGACCAAGCAGCTCTACCTTGAATCCTTGCGATCACACTTTAACTCTGTCCGAGTCCGATAGCTCCAATACCTGGTTCTGCACAAAAATATGCATAAGTGTTGTATGCGTACACCACAGTCGGTACCCAGTAAGTATCAAAACTAACCTCGGTGGAGTAGTGACGAGGTACAGTCAAGACACTTACTAGTCTAATAACCTGTGCAATATAGTATACAAAAATAATAGAAAATAAATAGCAGTGATAGCAACAATAATCAACTAGTGATGTAACAGCAAGTTACTTGCTCAAACAGGTAACGAACACACGTATAACCAATAATCAGGTCCTTCAAAATATACATCTTTCATTTATAAGTTTTTCAATAGAAATCTCTAGAATATAATCCTTTCCAATAAATATATTTCGAACATACTTCTTTCAATTAAATATCCTTCAAATATAATTCTTTCAAATAAATATCTTTTGAATATAATTCTTTCAAATAATATCCTTCAAATATAATTCTTTCAAATAATATTTTGAATATAGTCCTTTCAAATAAAAGTCACCTTGTGACACCTCATCTCATAATCATAAAATACGGGTCTCAGCCCACTTTCATATTTCCGCGGCACCTCATGCCAATATCTCTATCACAATCGCACGGATAACTCACGTGCCAATATCATCATCATATTTTCCCCAGCACCTCGTGCCCACATTTCATATCTATTGTGGCATGCAACCCGATCCCATATAACATTAATCATACCTGTTACGGCATGCAACCCGATCCCATATAACATAATCCGCCTGACAATAGCCACATGCTCCCAATTTCAACATAGATCAAGCTATTATCAGGTTTATCGAAACAACAAGACAAGTTGCACAAGATATAAAAATAAACACAATAAAAATTACAACATCACATGAAAATTACCAATGCAATAACCCCACAACATCACATAAAAATTACTAACACAATAATGCCACATCATCACATATCATCCCTGACAATAGCCACCCTTATCTCTCCTATAGCCACCCTTATCACTCCTATTATAGCCTCCCTTATCCCTCCGCCCTGAAAATATCAATAGTCACCCTTATCGCTCCTATAGCTACCCTTATTACTCCGCCTAGATACTATCCCAACACATATAACCACGGTGAAATGCCGTCCTTATACCCACATAATATCAACAGTGAAATGCCACCCTTATATCCTCATAATAATAACTCAAATCACACAACAATTTACACGGAATATTATCACGACAACACAACACAATCAATTCCTATCACAATTTGCCCAACAACCACAACCAATTCCAATGATATAGTATAATCAATAAATTTCTCAAAAATAGCCAAGACTCCACACAATATATATAAAACCTCAAAACAACAACAAGGAAGGAAAATTAACTTAGCATGACACAACACCTTCTTTAGTCCAAATATTTGTAAAATATATTAGTACCTCAATTTAAACTTATTTAATAAATTATTTGCATATGAAAAAATCCATAATATAATTATTTCCAGGAAATATCAAATCAACAAACACACGAAATTCTCATAAAATTCCAAGTCGCAATCACACTAAATTATCATATAAATACAAACTCAACAAACAAAGAATGAGGTATGACAAATCAACGATTTACTAAATTTTCACCATTTTCCAATTTAATACATAAGGGTGTCTACAAATTTTTAACCGATATAGTTTGCACATATAAACCAAGTACGTACTCGGCACCTTGCGTACATAGTTTTTCAATCACACAATTTCCACATAAGAATCAATACCTAGGAGAAATTTTCCCACACAAGGTTAGGCAAGATACTTACCTATTTGAAGTTAGGCCGATATTCCAAAATTTCCTTCTTGCTTGAATTGACCTCCGGACAGCTCAAATCTATCCGAATTAATTCAATTCAGTCAATACTAATTATAGGAATTAATTCCATGTGAAAATACTAATTTTCCAACAAAATTCGAAATTTAACTCATAAATCGTTTGTAGGGCCCACGTCTCGAAATCCGACGAAACTCACAAAATCCAACAACCTATTCAATTACGAGTCCACTCATACCAATTTTATCAAATTCCGATAATAACTCGACCTCCAAATCTAAAATTTTTACTCTTGAAAAGTTTTGCAAAAATCTTGATTTCTTCCATTTAAATCTGAAATAAATGATGAATATAACTATGGATTTATGAAATATAATCACTTTTGGATATAGAACACTTACCCAAGTCGAAGTCGTGAAGAAATCCTCAAAATCGCCCAAGAACCGTGCTCTAAAAATCCAAAAACGAAATGGAGGAATTGACCCTTTTTGGTCCTTAGGTTTCTGCCCATCCGTCACTAAAGGTCGATTTTCCGTCACTAAAAGTCTATTTTTCGTCACTAAAGGTCCATACCAGAACTTGCTTGCACTAGCAGTTATTCTTTTCACTAAATAGGCTCTAACTCCATCATACAAACTCAGAATTCGACTATTTATGTTCCTATGAGTCACAAATAATAATACGAACCTAGTCGTTCAATCGAAACTCAATTCGGAGCTCATTTTCTCAATACGATACCAATTTTCCTCGTTAAACAATTAACTCATATTTCGCGCTAAAAACCCAATCGTGACTTGATGAAATTAGACCAAACTTTCCAGATCACTCCTATAATTCATTATCAAAATCTTGGAAATCTCGAAATCGAATTTCGATTATTAGAACTAAAAATGGACCTTTGGATCATTACATGCTTATGTTGAAAACATCAAACTCTTCCCCGACAGCCTGTAGTGTATCAACCATAACTTCTTGTACTCAACCCCCAACTACCAAATGGTTTACATTTATGTAAACTAGATACAAGGGGCTACAACTTTTATGTTTTTCTCATTGCCCAACTCCTTATAGATTGTGAGATATAAGCTCCCAAAGTCAGCCTTATGCAGCAGTAATTCCTGGCAATGCACACTACTGTAGCCAAAATCCGCAGTACTAGCTTCAGTCAATCGATCATAACTTTTTGTACAAATGTCCGAATGGTTTATTATTCTGGAAACTAGAATCAAAGGGCTACAACTTTCTTGTTTTTATAATTTCCAGATTCCTTATAGATTTCGAGATTAAGCTTCCAAAGTCAGCTCTGCGCATCAGAAATTTCACACATTGCTGTCAAACAAATCAACAGTTAAAAATGATCTGAAACTACTCTGAAACTCAACCGAGGCCCTCGGGGCCTCAACCCAATACACCAACAAGTCCTAAAACATCATACGAACTTAGTTGAAACCTCAAATCACATAAAACAATGCTAAAACCATGAATCATACCCCAATTCAAGCTTAAGGAACTTAAGAATTTTCAACTTCTACATTCGATACCGAAACCTATCAAATCAATTCCGATTGACCTCAAATTTTGCGCACAAGTTATAACTGACATAACGGATCTAGAAAAATTTTCAAAACTGAATTCCAACTCCGATATCAAAAAGTCAACTCTCCGGTCAAACTTCCCAAAAATTTAACTTTCGCCATTTCAAACAAAATTTCACTACGGACTTTCAAAAATATTTTCGGACATGCTCCTAAGTCCAAAATTACCATACGAAGCTATTGGAATCATCAAAACTCTATTTTGGGGTCGTTTACATATAAATCACCATCCGGTCAATTATTTCAACTTAAGCTTCCAAAATAAGAATTGTTCTTTCAATTAAATCCTAAATCATCCGAAAATCAAACTATACCACCCTCGCAAGTCATAATACACATTTCAAATCTGATCGAGGCCTTAAGCCACCGAACGGAACGTTAATTCCTAAAATGACAAATCGGGTCGTTACACTTCTGCTATCTCTATCCGTGCTTTTTCCTTTCTTTTGTTCTCCCCTTTTTTTGTCTTTTTCCTTTTCCCTTCTCTTTTTGTTTGTTCTTCTCTAGACTCTAAAATCTTGAATTCTCCTTCTTTACCTGACCAATTTTGAAAAATTGGTTTAATCAATCCACGGATATCAAGAGAAAGAAGGGGGGAGGGGTGTTATTCTGTCAAGAAAAAGGGGGGAATGCACATATGCTTGAAAGAGTTTCCAAATAACTGTTTTGCGCCTTTGAGCCCACATAGAGTCTTTCATTATAACTCGCCGAAAATCTGGTTGTTGCGAATAGCGTATTAAAGCCACTTCCTTTGTTTGATCTTGATCTACAGTATCAGTATCTTTGGTATTAGGATCATTATTCTGGTTGTTGGCAGTAAATATCACTACACGTTTGGCTTTTCTTGAACGAATTTGATGATCCAGTGGTATGCCCTCTTGATAGTCGCCCGATTGTTGTTCCTATTCGGTAATTAATTTATGTGACCAGCGAGGTATTTTTTTACTGATTTCTTTTATTCTAATCGATTTTTTTCAGATGTTGTCCCATTAGGATCAATTGCATTGAATACAAATTTTACAAATTTAGTTCTTTTTTCTGAATTCACTCTTCCCTGTTCTTGGTCTGAAAATAAAGAAAGCTCTTTCAAATTTAAGCACAATTTTGGTTCGTTACCAAATTCATTGATTAAAGTTAAGAACTCGTCAATTTCTGTTGATAATGGTTTTTTATCAACCGTATCCACTTTTTGTTAAAATTCTTGGTAATCAGTATTCGGAAGAAAGATAGTATGAATCCTATTTATTCTAACTCTCTCTTCCAAATTTTCTAGTGAAGTATTATTTATGATTAATGGTGAAAACGTTTTTTTGATTGTTCCTCGATATGGTCCTTAACAAAGGATCATACATTATACAATCTAGTCCTTGTTTTGAGTATATCGAGAGAAAAAGATTCCTTGTCTAGAACTTCAAGTCGATTTTAAAATTCCTTATTCAGATTATTACTTTTTTCTTTGTTGGTAGAAATCCACCGATTGTCCATTTCATTAGGGAGAGCGTTTTGCAGTGACAATAGAGGTATCCTTCTTTTTATCATTTTCCAAAAAGTTGATAAACTTGGCAGGTATGTAAAAGATATTCTTTGTTTTCCATCACTTTTACATGTGTCAAAAAAATATTGGGACATTTTCGTTCTTATGACCTGTTCAAATCGATTATTCTTTATGTAGCGAAATAGTCGATTCCATCGATTATAATCGAAAAAAGACTCACAAGAGGTTATTGAAACCAGAAGAGGTCTTTATTTTCATTTTTTTTTATCAAGAAGTTGCAATTTAAAAATTTCTGGATTCCCCGTGATATTATTATTCAGATAAGAATCCTCATAATCATAAATTGGACTATTACTAGTATTAATATTGTTATAGCCTGTC
This sequence comes from Nicotiana tabacum, assembly GCF_000715075.1. Classification (NCBI taxonomy): domain Eukaryota; kingdom Viridiplantae; phylum Streptophyta; class Magnoliopsida; order Solanales; family Solanaceae; genus Nicotiana; species Nicotiana tabacum. The sequence goes on along the minus strand of NC_134083.1, from coordinate 12,156,426 downwards.
TCTGTAAGGTTAGAGTGGAATTTATCCTTTATTTTGTCCTTTCCATTCACTCGGATTTCTTCCGTTTCATCGATTTTATCTGGATCCCATCTTTCTTCCGAAAAAAGGGAAGGAGAAGGATAAGGATCTTCTTCAGTGGATACCTCTTGTTCTTGTTTTGTCCCCTTCATTTCGGAAGATGTTTCTATTTCTACATCTCTTTCTTCCTCACTTTCTACCCTTTCTTCTATTTTTGAGCTTCTTTC